>NC_092338.1:92760000-93060000 GCF_046630445.1 Rutidosis leptorrhynchoides | reverse complement strand
TGGGACTGTAAACCATATCGTTACTACCATTGTTTATACCGCCGTATAGAAATCACTGATATACAAAGTGTGAAGAATAAAGAAGTGATTCTAGTATTTCAAGACGATATTGCTTGAGGACAAGCAACGCTCAAGTGTGGGAATATTTGATAATGCTAAAAACGAACATATATTTCATAGCATTATTCCTCAAGAAAGACAAGCTTTTAGTTGCAATTGTTCTATTTACAAGTGATATTCGTTTAAATAATAAAAGGTGAAGACAAAAGACAGATTCGACGAATTGAAGACGCAAACGACCAAAAAGCTCAAAAGTACAAAAGACAATCAAAAAGGTTCCAATTATTGATAAGAAACGTCTCGAAATTACAAGAGTACAAGATTCAAAACGCAAAGTACAAGATATTAAATTGTACGCAAGGACGTTCGAAAATCCGGAACCGGGACCAGAGTCAACTCTTAACGCTCGACGCAACGGACTAAAAATTACAAGTTAACTATGTATATAAATATAATATAATATATAATTAATTATATTAATTATATATATATTATATTTATAAATAAAAACCGTCGGCAGAGAAAGACTCCAAGGGACTGAGCTGTAATTTCATTCTCCGCGACTCGCGGAGTTTGGAGGCCAAAATGGCCGCGAGTCGCGGAGCCCCCAGTTTTGAAACTCCCTATAAAGCAAACCGAATTCTGATCATTTTCATCAATCTTTTTCTTCTTCTCTCATATATACGTAAAATACATATTTATAATTTATATTTTAATTTTAATTTTAATTATAATTCTAATAATAAGGGTATGTTAGCGAATGTTGTAAGGGTGTAAGTCGAAATTCTGTCCGTGTAACGCTACGCTATTTTTAATCATTGTAAGTTATGTTCAACCTTTTTACATTAATGTCTCGTAGCTAAGTTATTATTATGCTTATTTAAAACGAAGTAATCATGATGTTGGGCTAATTACTAAAATTGGGTAATTGGACTTTGTACCATAATTGGGGTTTGAACAAAAGAACGACACTTGTGGATGATGTCGAACGAGGTGTATATAAAATAGTTATTATTTTACTAGGAAAATACTATTAAATACGATACAATTTTACACAAGATATTTATTTATTTATAGAATGGATATACTTAAACCTTGCTACAACAATTATAGGCAGTGTACCTAATCGTACAGTAGTGTAGTTTTTAGTAAGTCCGGTTCGTTCCACAGGGAAATCTTTAAACAAAGCTCAACGCTATATTAGTTTACTTTTATAAAAATACAAATATATATATAAGTAATATTATTATTATAAAGGGGGGTTTTTACCGTTTAATGACCGGTTTGTCGATTTTAAAACTTTAGTCGCAGTTAAAACCTAATGTAAAAAAAATAAATACAAGACTTTAAATTAAAGCGTAAAGTAAATAACGATAATGAAATTGCGAATAATAAAAATGCGATAAAATAAAATTGCGATAATTAAAAAGTACGATAATTAAAAGTGCGATTAAATAACAATAAATAAAAGTGCGATAATTAGAAGTGCAATTAAATATAAAATAAAGGAAATTAAATATGAAATAAAAGAATTATGCTTATTTAAACTTCCGTAATCATGATGTTTGACGTGTTGATTTTAGTTTTATGCCCATGGGTTAATTGTCCTTTGTCCTGGATTATTTAATATGTCCGTCTGGTTTTTGTCCATAACAGTCCATCAGTCATAAATATAAATTGCAAGTGTCCTTGTCAAATTATTATTATACCCGAAGTTAAATATTCCAACTAATTGGGGATTCGAATTGTAACAAGGTTTTAATACTTTGTTTAATGAATACACCAGGTTATCGACTGCGTGTAAACCAAGGTTTTACTACTTTGTTAACAATTACACCAATTACCCTTGAATGTAATTTCACCCCTGTTTTAATTATTCTAGTGGCTATTAATCCATTCCCGTGTCCGGTTAAATGAACGATTATTCGTACATATAAATACCCCGCCCATCGTGTCCGATCGAGTGTATATGGTAATTTATAGGGACGCCCAATTGTAAATCTTTATATTAACATTAACAAACTTTCATTTAGTTAAACAAATATAAAGCCCATTAATAGCCCATAGTCTAATTTCCACAAGTGTCGTTCTTTTATCCAAACCCCAATTATGGTACAAAGCCCAATTACCCAATTTTAGTAATTAGCCCAACATCATGATTACTTCGTTTTAAATAAGCATAATAATAACTTAGCTACGAGACATTAATATAAAAAGGTTGAACATAACTTACAATGATTAAAAATAGCGTAGCGTTACACGGACAGAATTTCGACTTACACCCTTACAACATTCGCTAACATACCCTTATTATTAGAATTATAATTAAAATTAAAATATAAATTATAAATATAAATATATTTACGTATGAAGAGGAGAAGAAAAAGATATTGAAATTTGATCAGAATTCGGTTGGCTTTATAGCCAGACTTGATTTTTGGGGCTCCGCGACTCGCGGCAAAATGCCCTTCAAACTCCGCGAGTCGCGGAGAGGTATTTACAGCTCACACCCTTGGAGTTTCCTGCTGCCGACGGTTTTTATTATATATATATAATATATATATAATTAATATAATTAATTATATATTATATTATATTTATATACATAGTTAACTTGTAATTTTTAGTCCGTTGCGTCGAGCGTTAAGAGTTGACTCTGGTCCCGGTTCCGGATTTTCGAACGTCCTTGCGTACAATTTAATATCTTGTACTTTGCGTTTTGAATCTTGTACTCTTGTGATTTCGAGACGTTTCTTATCAATAATTGGAACCTTTTTGATTGTCTTTTGTACTTTTGAGCTTTTTGGTCGTTTGCGTCTTCAATTCGTCGAATCTGTCTTTTGTCTTCACCTTTTATTATTTAAACGAATATCTCTTGTAAATAGAACAATTGCAACTAAAAGCTTGTCTTTCTTGAGGAATAATGCTATGAAATATATGTTCGTTTTTAGCATTATCAAATATTCCCACACTTGAGCGTTGCTTGTCCTCAAGCAATATCGTCTTGAAATACTAGAATCACTTCTTTATTCTTCACACTTTGTACATCAGTGATTTCTATATGGCGGTATAAACAATGGTAGTAACGATATGGTTTACAGTCCCACATGACTATAAAAATTTATATCCATTAAGGAAATTGGATCTTTATGAAAACATTTGATCTTTTGAAAATTAAATCTAGTTTTTACCCTAGATAAGTTTTCCGGAATAACCCTTTACCGGTGTTTGCAAAATATTTGTGGGTTTGGTGGGTTTCAGATTTTGAAAATTTTAGCTCAAAACTTGCGGTTTTGTGTCACCCACTTGCTAACCTTGTATTTGCAAAGCAACACGTCCAGTTTACTTGTTCCGTATATTACCTTTCGGCAAACTACCGTCCGGTTGTAAAGGAAAGCGTTGAACAAGCAACTGTTTAAGGCAATGTCCCGTGACATGCTTTTGATTATGGTCTATAACGTGTCGGACGCAATTACTATCCTTGGTAGGAGCAATAGTAAAGCTCACCCTTATAATTTTTCGGTCTGGCACAAGGTCCTGTCTTTGACCATGCTATGCAACCACCGTTCTTACGGTTGACACCCGATTTAGTTCAGGTGACCTAATGAATTCCAGGTGAATTCCTAGGATTTTACGTTCAATGGTAATGAACGCATTGAAAATAGGGTTTTCAGAAAACAAATCGGTTTATAATTTTGATCAAAATATTTTCTCGTTTAAGCTCGAGTTTAGATATCATCGAATTCCATGAGTTTGTAATTCTCAATCTTTAAGGTCAATCTCTAGGATTGAGTAATATCAGTCTTAAAAGCTGATTTTTAATCTTTAAGGAGATTATCCTTTCTGGAGATCTGATTCATTAGTCTTATCCAGCTAATTTGCACGGTGCCTCCCCATTGTACGAGATAAATCCTTCTCATGGTTAGGATAAATCTGACCACTTGGCGACCCTGTTTAATGCTGAGGTCCGTGGATTTCCAGCCGATTTTAGTGATGACTTTTCTAGATTTTTCGTCAACCTACAGCTGGTCTGGACGACAACTTCATGACCTAAATCAAGAAGCGCGTGTCTTTTTCGGAAGACTTTACTTCCTTTTAATGATGGAATTGATTCATCGTGTAGATCCATCTCTTCTTTTCTTTCATTGGGTAAAACAGTTTAGTTTAGTCCAAAGCAAAAGTATTTTCAGTTATTTGTTACAAATATATGTGACATATGTTTAAAATAACTTGGTAAATTTTCCCACACTTGGCTTTTTATTTTTCTTTTTATCGTCCTCTATTCCATTTTAAATGAATTTTAACATTTTAGTTTGTTTCTCAATTTATGTCCTTTCCGAGGTAACAATAATTTCGGTGTTAAAACCTAGTTTTATCGTTCATAAATATGTATAAACATGATTTGAATTCATTTAATTGAAAAATTTTACTAGAATTGGGTAGTCAGTATATAAGACTAGGGCTGTTCTTTTTTATCAGAGAGCACTAGATTCTAATACAACTACTGCTTTACTAGTATTTTTAATGGTAACCAAGTGTATAAAGTAAAAATTTTTAAAATCCGAAAGAATTTAACCCCTTCCCACACTTAAGATCTTGCAATGCCCTCATTTGCAAGAAATCAGTAACAATTTAAATTATTGAGGGTGATTTGTGTGAAAATGATTAAATTTTTACCAAAGTTTCCCAATATATTGGCGTTTGTTTGCTGAATGATAAATGGTGCACATCATTTGTTCATTCCGTCTTGTTGTTATTTCACATATATTTTGCATCTTGTCGTCAAAATTAGTTGCTTTTGCTGAACTTAATGCCAGTCTTTGAAAATGCGTTGTTTTACCCTGTTGTGTACATAAGATAAACTGCAAACATATATACATATTTTTGAAGTTTGGTTTATTACCCCACATTCAAAAATTATTAAAATCTAAGAATAAAAGTTAGATAATTATAAAAATGATTACAATATTAACAAAAATATTAAATGTATCAATATTTACAAATTACAAAATAATAAAAAATAATAAGTAAACTAAGGATGATATTGGTACCAATAGGGGTTCCACGCATAACCATAAGTGCTATAGAATGCTTCGGCAGGGTCATACGTAGGATATGGTGGCTGCATCTCTATCGACCAAGGAGGGAAGACGGGTTTCGGTGTAGGAATATAGTTTCTACCTATATGTTGGCAATGCGCTATGATCTGGTTCTGATGAACTTGCCAATCTTCAAATGCTCTCTGTCTAGCATTTTCGTATTCCTGAGAAGCTATAAACCTATGCATTTCTTGCATCTCATTCCCCCCTCCTACATTACCTTGTTCCTGGTTTCTCTCTACCTGTGGATGTCTACCATTGTATCGTACTGCGGCGTTATTTCGCCGCTTCAAAACTTTCGCACCATGGTATACATTTAAACCTATAGTGTCGCGGGGTTCCGGCTCTTCTACTAATAATCCCCCCCGACTTATATCCACACCGAGATATTCACCAATCAAAGTAATAAAAATACCACCTCCTATTATGCTATGTGGACGCATCCCCCGAACCATAGCTGATAAATAATAACCCACACAATATGGTATACTTACAGCGCTGTGTGGGTCTCGAATACACATATGGTAAAACAAATCTTGTTCATTTACCTTTTCTTTGTTTTTACCCCTTTGTGTAATCGAATTAGCTAAAAACCTATGTATTACTCTTAATTCGGCTCTATCTATATCCAAATAAGAGTAGTTTCCCCCTTTGAAACGGTGATGGCTTGTCATTTGACTCCACACACCGTGTGTATCAAAATTCTCATCTATCTTTCTACCGTTTAGTATCAATCCTCTACAATCGGCAGATGCTAACTCCTCAGGCGTATATATACGTAAAGCCTGAGCCATGTCCAGTAAAGACATGTGGCGCATCGAACCGCCTAACAAAAATCTAATAAAAGAACGATCGGTTAAACTAGCTACCCGATCATTCAACTCTATACTACATAACAACTCTTCACACCATACTTTATATACAGGTCTGCGTATGGTGAATAAACATATCCAGTCATTAAAAGAAGAATTACCATACCTCTGTACCAGTAATTCCCTAATTGGCCCGGCCAATTCTACAGCTTCCAAGGGTCCCCATTCTATGACCCTCGGTACCTCAACAACCTTGGAATGAAGAGTATGCAAACCCCGTTGATATTTTGGATAATCTATCCAAAGTCTGTCAAATCGCAGGTTCGGGTGCAACTGTTCCAAGTGCATATCTGAAAAGGTCATGACTGGATGAGGTACATCCTGCTTGTAGTAGTTATCTACCTCCTGTTGTTCCAAGTTCTCAGCAGGAGCATGGCGGGCTTGGGATGAAGATTCACCCCTTTCATTCTGCAAAACACATCAAACACAAATTTTGTGCATCCAAATATGCATTAGTGTCAGCAAAATCATCAATCAAAATAATTACAATGACATTATTAATTTATATCAAACTTAAGCTTATTTTCACATTTTTATCAAATCTACACTTTTTCAAATAAGCATATACGAAAATTTTCACCAAGTTCATAAGCATTCAACTCAAATAACATGTCAAAATAATCATTACTAGCAAATAAACAAGTCTCAAATGGCATTATCTTTCAAAAATCAAGTTCATGAATTTTGGACTTGAAAAAGTCCACTTTAATTCTCAAAATCATGTTTAGGCTCAAAGTTTGGATCATTTAACTACCTAGACATGTTACACTACTCAATTTAGTAACAATTCATGACAAAAATCGGCCATAACCTGTTTATATCAAAAAGCCCCAAATTGCTCAAGAACACAAACCCTATATTATTCAAAATTTGAAGTTTAAGGCTTCTAATCATGTTAAACAGCATCAATCTAGGTTATACAAGCATAATACATAAACAATTTAAGTCTAATTACACTAAAAAGCATCAAAATCAAATTGGGTAAAAATTAGCTCAAGAACACTAAAATTCGAATTAAGTGGTGTTTAGGTGTAGAAATTTACCGTTTTTCTTGAGTAGTTCTTAGATATCATCCTTCTCAACATGATTTTAGCAAAAAATTTGGTGATTAACGGTTAAAAATTGAGATTTTTGGAGGTGATTTTCGGTGGTTTTCGGGTTCTTTTTCGAGTGTTTATGCAGTGTGTTTGTGTGTGGGGGAGTGACTGATCGAGCAGCTCTTTTATTTTTTTTTCTGGGTTTTGGACCCTCCGCGAGTCGCGGAGGTTTTGCCCTGAAAACTCCGCGAGTCGCGGAGTTTACCCTTTTTTTTTTTTTTTTTTTTTTTATAATCTTTAACTTATAAAACAATTAAGAAATTAATTTTAAAATTTTGTTTCCCTTGTTATTTAGGACGAGGTCGTTTCGGATCGATGTCCTAGTCCGTCCCTCGACAAAATTTTAAAATTTGTCTTTTTGTAGCGATTGTTTTAAAAGCTAAGATTTTTGGGTTTTTTAATGTTTTTGGCATACTTTAAATCAATAAGATTAAAAATAATGATAATAAAAGTTCTCGTCCCTCCCTCGGGTAAAGCAATTTCGGTTCAAAGACCTAGTCTTCAACTTACGACGAATTTTAAAAATCATATTTTTATCTTAATGAGATAAAGTAAATTTTTGTTTTTAAATTCACACAACATAAATATAAAATTCAAAATTAATATTAAAAATTCACACCAAACTCAAAATTTAAAATGCATAAAATTAAAAATTAATATTTTAAAAATTAAAAATTCACACCAAACTTAATTTAAAAATTTATAAATTCATATCAAACTTATATTAATTTTTCAAATATTTACAATTTTAAATATATTGTTTTTACAAAGTTTACAATATTAATTTAAGATTTAAATATTAAGATTAAAAACATAATAAAATTAAAAATCTTTTTGTCTTTTTATCCCACTTTAATCAATCAAATATTATCAAAAATATGCGCCCCTCTTTTCGGTAAAGTAATTTCGGTTCCAAGACCTAATTTAACTCATGACGAATTTTTGAAATATTTTGGGTTGATTGATTAAAGATATTTATACCTTAAGAATAAACGTTAAATTTCGCAGTGATGTAATAAATTTTTGAACGATATCAATAATTTCGGTCGCCAAACCTAATTTTAGTCAATACCAATTTAATACTTTTTAGCGAACAAATTAGCGTTTATTATTAAAAGGTTAAAAATAAAAATAAAAATAAAAACTGTACAGACATACCTGTGAAATAGATTTCTTAGTTATATGATCTATTATATTCATAAGATAGTCGGTTTAATTGGTTTTCCATGGCTGCATAGGCGTAACCTCGAGCATTCATTGTCTTTTCTTCTAAACATATGAACGGTCCGTCTCTGCATAAAGTAACAAATTCGGTATTTGAATAGGTTTGATTATTTGAACATTTACCTCCATGTGACCATTTTCCGCATTTGTGACATCGTTCTAGGTGTCGTGCTCTTCTTTTCGCTGCGGATTTTGATTTTCCTTTACCAAATTGTAACTTATTATCTTCGCATCTGGATCCTTTTCTAACTCCGTCCATTCTTTCTCTGATTACTGATACTATTTCACTCGGTAGTATGTCATTATTTCTTTTAGTGATCAAAGCGTGTAGCATTAGACCATGGTTTAGTTCACAGGCAGTCTTCATTTCGTAAAAACCTAAAAAAAATAAAAATTCAGAATGGGGGGAGAAGACTAGTTCTTTAGGGTCTGCTAGGGAAAGACCATTCGGGTTCCATTTTCGAAAACTACACGAAAACAGACAATCTAACTCTAACAGAAATACATATTATCCTTTAAAGACTTGATTCTCCCCACACTTAGTTAGCTGTGGTGTCGAAATTGTGATTAACTTCGTTGTCGACTTCCATCGGACCATGTATGTAATGTTTAACTCTGTGACCATTAACTTTAAATTCAATCCCATTTGAATTTATCAATTCTATCGTTCCGTATGGGAAAACTCTTTTGACTATGAATGGTCCAGACCATCTTGATTTCAATTTTCCAGGAAATAGCTTGAATCGTGAATTGAAAAGAAGAACTCTGTCTCCTTCTTTAAATTCTTTTGAACTTCTGATTCTTTTATCATGCCATTTCTTCGTTCTTTCTTTATAGATTAACGAATTTTCGTATGCTTCATGTCTTAATTCTTCTAATTCGTTTAGTTGACTTAATCGTAGACGTCCAGCTTCATGTAAATCAAGGTTACATGTCTTCAAAGCCCAAAATGCTTTGTGTTCAATTTCTACTGGAAGATGACATGCTTTTCCATAAACAAGTCTAAAAGGTGTGGTTCCAATTGGAGTTTTGTAGGCTGTTCTAAAAGCCCAGAGTGCATCTTCCAATTTAATGGACCATTCCTTTGGATTTGATCCTACGGTTTTCTCTAGAATACGTTTTAAAGCTCGGTTGGTATTTTCAACTTGTCCACTTGTTTGTGGATGATATGCGGTGGAGATTTTATGAGTTACTCCATATCTTTTAAGAACTTTCTCAAGTTGATTATTACAGAAATGAGTACCCCGATCACTTATTAAAACTTTCGGTGTTCCAAACCTTGCAAAAAGACGTTTTAAAAAGTTGACTACAACTCGTGCATCGTTAGTTGGGAGAGCTTGTGCTTCCACCCATTTAGATACATAATCAATGGCTACGAGTATATATAGATTATTATGAGATTTTGGAAATGGACCCATAAAGTCAATACCCCAAATGTCAAATACTTCACATACTTGGATGACATTTTGTGGCATTTCATCACGTTGACTTATTTTTCCGGACCTTTGACATGCATCACAGGATTTGCAAAGAAGGTGTGCGTCTTTGTAAATTGTAGGCCAATAGAATCCAGCTTCATAAACTTTTCTTGCTGTTAGTTGAGGCCCATAATGCCCTCCTGTTGGTCCTGTGTGACAATGGTTTAAAATTTTACTAGCTTCATCTCCAAATACACATCGGCGTATTATTCCATCGGGACAACTTTTAAACAGATGTGGATCTTCCCAGAAATAGTGTTTTATATCACTGAAGAATTTCTTTCGTCTTTGGTACGATAATCCTTTTTCAAGGAATCCACAAACTAAGTAGTTTGCATAGTCTGCAAACCATGGGATTTCTTTATAATCTATCTTCAATAGATATTCATCAGGAAAGTTGTCTTGTATGGCCGATTCATTCAGAACTTCTAATTCGGGATTTTCAAGACGAGAAAGATGATCAGCGGCGAGATTTTCTGCTCCTCTTTTATCTCGGATTTCAATATCAAACTCTTGTAAGAGTAAGATCCAACGGATTAATCTTGGTTTAGCATCTTGTTTTGGAAATAGGTATCTAAGAGCAGAATGGTCGGTATAGACCACCGTTTTTGCTAGAACGAGATATGATCGAAATTTGTCAAAAGCAAAGACAATAGCAAGGAGTTCTTTTTCAGTAGTTGTATAGTTCGTTTGTGCTCCTTGTAATGTCTTACTAGCATAATATATAGGTTGAAATCGTTTTTCAATCCTTTGTCCTAAAACGGCTCCCATTGCAAAATCACTTGCATCGCACATTAGTTCAAATGGTAGATTCCAATTTGGTGTTATCATGATCGGTGCATTAGTGAGTTTTTCTTTAAGAATATTAAAAGATTTGATACACTCATCTGAAAAGATGAATGGCGCATCCTTTTCTAGGAGTTTATTCATAGGAGTGGCAATTTTTGAAAAATCTTTTATAAAACGTCGGTAAAAACCGGCATGCCCTAGAAAACTCCTAACTCCTCTAACATTTGTGGGATGTGGAAGTTTAGCAATTACATCTACTTTAGCTCTATCCACTTCGATTCCTTCTTTTGAAATTTTATGTCCAAGAACGATGCCTTCTTTAACCATAAAATGGCATTTCTCCCAATTAAGCACTAGATTTGATTTTTCGCATCTAATTAGCATTCGTTCCAGATTAACTAGACATGATTTAAATGTATCACCGAAGACTGAAAAGTCATCCATGAATACTTCCATGCATTCTTCTATCATGTCATGAAAAATCGCCATCATACACCTTTGAAAGGTTGCAGGGGCGTTACAAAGTCCAAATGGCATGCGTTTGTAAGCAAAAGTACCATAAGGGCACGTGAATGTGGTTTTCTCTTGATCTTCGGGTGCTATTGGAATTTGAAAATATCCGGAAAATCCATCTAGAAAACAATAGTAACTATTTCCGGCTAATCTTTCCAACATTTGATCAATGAAAGGTAAGGGAAAGTGATCTTTTCTGGTGGCGTCATTTAATTTTCTATAATCAATACATACACGCCATCCTGTTACAGTCCTAGTAGGAATAAGCTCATTTTTCTCATTTGTGATGACAGTCATGCCACCCTTCTTAGGCACGCATTGAACTGGGCTTACCCATGGACTATCAGAGATTGGGTAAATTAAACCTGCATCTAGCAGTTTAATAATCTCTTTCTTAACTACATCTTGCATATTAGGATTTAGTCTTCGTTGGCGTTGCACATACGTTTTATGACCTTCTTCCATAAGGATTTTATGTGTGCAATACGAAGGACTTATTCCTTTAATATCATGAATCTTCCATGCAATGGCTGGTTTATGAGCTTTCAACACAGAAATGAGTTGTGATTTCTCATTTTCAGTAAGAGAAGACGATATTATTACAGGTAATTCAGATTCACCATGTAAATAAGCGTATTCCAAATGGTTTGGAAGTGGCTTTAACTCTAATTTCGGAGGTTCTTCTATCGATGATTTATATCGATATCTGTCTTCTTCTTTTAGCATTTGAATTTCTTCTGTTGTTGGTTCATATCCATTAGCTATAAGTGTAGCTAAAATTTCAGCTTCATCAATTGGTTCATTACCTTCTCCTAAAGAACATTCTCCTGTTCCTTGTAATTCTGGAAATTCTTCTAATAATTCTGCATGTGCATCTATAGTTTGAATATAATAACATGTATCATCTGCAGATTGTGGTTGTTGCATTGCTCTATCAACTGAAAAGGTAACACTCTCATCCTCTATACTTAGGGTCAGTTTCTTACCGAACACGTCTATCATTGCTTTAGCCGTGTTTAAGAATGGTCTTCCTAATATGAGAGGAACTTGAGAATCTTCTTCCATGTCCAAAACAACAAAATCTACTGGGAATACTAAAGTACCAACTTTAACTAGCATGTTCTCCATTATCCCTCTAGGATATTTTATTGATCTATCGGCTAGTTGTATGCTTATTCTGGTTGGTTTCAATTCTCCAAGGTCTAGTTTAGCGTATAGTGAATACGGCATTAGATTTATACTAGCACCTAAGTCTGCCAATGCTTCTATTGAACTAAGACTACCCAGAAAACATGGAATTGTGAAACTTCCTGGATCAGATAGTTTTTCTGGTATCTTATTCAACAGCACTGCTGAACAATTAGCATTCATAGTAACAGCCGAGAGTTCTTCCATTTTCTTTCTATTCGCGATTAGATCTTTCAAGAATTTAGCATACCTTGGCATTCCTGAAATCACATCAATGAAAGGAAGATTTACATTTATCTGTTTAAACATATCCAAGAATTTGGATTGCTCGGCTTCAAGTTTTTCCTTCTTCATTTTACTCGGGTAAGGAAGTGGTGGTTGGTATGGTTTAACATAAGGTTTATCCTTAACTGTGTTATTTTCATTAACCTTTTCAACTACTGGTTCTTTTTCCTTATCTTGATCAGGTTGTGGTTCTTGTGGAGTAGGAATAGTTTCATCAGAAGTTACAGGTATTTCAGGTGGTTTAAGTGTTGTACCACTTCTTGTGGTAATAGCTTTAGTTGTTTCATTCCGGGGGTTAGCATTTGTATCGCTTGGTAGACTTCCCGGTTTTCTTTCACCTATTAACCTTGCTAGGTTACTTACTTCTTGTTCTAGATTTTGAATAGAAGCTTGTTGATTTCTAAATGCTTGAGCATTTTGTTCATTGGTTTGTTTTTGAGATGTGAAAAACTGCGTTTGAGTTTCAACTAGCTTCGTCATCATATCTTCTAAATTCGGCTTTTTATCATCGGTTTGTTGTGGTGGTTTGTTTTGAAAATTAGGTCTTTGCTGATTATAAGTATTATTGGATACTTGTTGATTGCTAGGACCTTGTTGGTTGTTGTATGGAATATTTCGGTTATAATTCTGGTTTTGATTGTAAATCGGTCTTGGCGGTTGATAATTATTCTGATAATTATTTCCAGGCCTTTGGTTTATGTATGAAATATTCTCTCTTTGTTCCATTGTTAATTCAATACTGAGACAATCTTTTGTCAAATGTGGTCCTCCACACTGCTCACAACTAATTCGTATTGAGTGAATATCCTTAGTCATCTTTTCCATTCGTCTCTCGAAAGCATCTATCTTTGCGGAAATGGAATCTAAGTCATGGCTAGAATCGGCTCTAGCTGCTTTAGATGATCTAATGATATCTTTTTCTTGGTGCCACTCATGTGAGTGGGAAGCAGTGTTATCAATAATTTTGTAAGCATCAGTTTCGGTTTTCTTCATAATAGAACCACCAGCTGCTATATCTATGTCTTTTCTTGTAGTGATGTCGCATCCTTGGTAAAATATTTGTACTATTTGACAGGTGTCTAAACCATGTTGCGGACATCCTCTTAACAATTTTCCATATCTTGTCCACGCCTCATATAGAGTTTCATTTGGTTTCTGTGTGAACGTAACAATTTCTGCTTGAAGTCTTACGGCTTTAGATGCAGGAAAGAATTGTTTAAGAAATTTGTCAATTAAAACATCCCATGTATCAATCGCCCCTTCAGGTAACGATTCCAACCAATCTTTGGCTTCTCCCTTTAAAGTCCAGGGAAATAACATGAGATATATCTGTTCATCCTCCACTTCTCGTATTTTAAATAGTGTGCAGATCCTATTAAAGGTACGTAGATGTTCATTTGGATCTTCCTTCGGCGCACCACTAAATTGGCATTGATTAGTCACCATGTGTAGAATTTGTCCTTTGATTTCATAATCTGGCGCATTAATGTCTGGATGAGTAATTGCGTGACCTTGGCCAGTGCGTTTAGCTCTCATTCGGTCTTCCATACTTAAAGGTTCCAGATTCTCCATAATTGAATTTGTTGAATCGGTATCACTAGATGATTCTGTTTTAATGGTTCGTTCCTCAACAATCTCTGTTTGAATGATTGGTGGTTCCGGAGGAAAGTTTAGTGGTTCAGGATCTACGAACCGTTCCTGAATATTCTCTGGATTCTCAATTGTGAGGTTGGGTTCAAAAAATGGATTATCGGAAATTTGAACTGAAGTACTTGGTCGACTGGATGACGATTCTAAAGAAAAATCAACGGCGGTTATATTTGTTAAACGATGTCTTGATCTAGTCACAGGTGGTGAACGTACAAAAGGTGATGAACGTCTTGCTCGGTGCATTCACAGAATATCCTATTAGTTTTTTAAAAAGGAAAGAAAAATTATAATAAGTTATCCAATCAATAGACTTTTCTGATTTTGCCCACGTTTCGAATAGCCAAAAGATGCAGCAGAGGGGCAGGATTCGTTTGGTCTCAATATAATTGAGGACTGTTTGGCTCCAATAACCCGGTCCACGTACAAATCCAACTATTACTACGAACCAGAAAATTTTGATGTCTATCAATTTAACTACTCAAAATAAATTTTCGTAATTTTAAGAAATTTAGATAAGAAGTAGAATAAAATTCTAAGTCCTAAAAACTAGAATGGCGAGAAATAAGAAAGAAAAAGAGAGTTCGTCGAAAAAGGTCGAAAAAGAAAAAATGGTTGAAAAATAAAAGGTGACGGAAAAATAAAAGAAACTTATAAAAACTTAAAAATACTTAACTAATTTAACCTTATTACTACAACTAACTTAAAATTATAATCGCAAATTGAAATTACTAATTGGAATGATAATTGATACATAGTAAAAGGTCTAAAAATATTAAAGTTTACAGGAAAAACTAAATCCCAAATGGAAATAACTTAAAAAGAAACTAAAACTTAAAAAGGCGTCGCAAAATTCTAAAGCACCTAAATCTTAGTCTAAAGAAAAAGCACTTAAGGAATTCTACGGCAAAGCCTAAAAATCTAGGAGTAAAAATAACTATAGCAAAAACTAAGTTTAAAATTAAATATGAGCTAAAAAATACAAATATTACGCTACAACGATTAAAAAGGGACAAAATATAAAAATATACAAAAAGTTGTAAAAAGTACAATTTTTATAAAAATATTATTTTTATATTATTTATTTAATAAAACTATTAATTTTATAATTTAATAAAAACTTAATTAATACTAAATACATAAATAAATAAAAAGTAAAATTAAAATTAAAACTAATAATAATAATAATACAAATTAGGTAATAATAATAATTAATATTAATAATATCCCGTAATTAATGCTCGATTAGGGCTTCCTTGTCGCCTGTCAGAAACCCTCCGCGAGTCGCGGCAAATAAAGAAGAAAACCCCGCAAGTCGCGGGGTTCAGGAATTCAGTTGACAGCTTTATCTTTTTACGCGTTTTTCTTTTTTTTTTTTTTTTTATTTTATGTTTTCTGTTTTTAATTTAAATAAACGATTTTAAAATAAAACTTATATTTTTATAAACTAAAATAGAAATAAAGAAACTTTATAAAACTTAAATATTTAACAAAATCTTAAAAATACTAATATTTTTGTTTTTTCTTTTTATATTTTTGAATAATTAAAACGTATTTTTACAAAAACGACTTTTAATAAAAGTAACTAAAAATCTTTTTTTTTTTTTTCTATTAGCGTTGCGCTTCCGGCTTTTAAGATAGTTCCCCGGCAGCGGCGCCAAAAATACTTGATGTCGAACGAGGTGTATATAAAATAGTTATTATTTTACTAGGAAAATACTATTAAATACGATACAATTTTACACAAGATATTTATTTATTTATAGAATGGATATACTTAAACCTTGCTACAACAATTATAGGCAGTGTACCTAATCGTACAGTAGTGTAGTTTTTAGTAAGTCCGGTTCGTTCCACAGGGAAATCTTTAAACAAAGCTCAACGCTATATTAGTTTACTTTTATAAAAATACAAATATATATATAAGTAATATTATTATTATAAAGGGGGGTTTTTACCGTTTAATGACCGGTTTGTCGATTTTAAAACTTTAGTCGCAGTTAAAACCTAATGTAAAAAAAAATAAATACAAGACTTTAAATTAAAGCGTAAAGTAAATAACGATAATGAAATTGCGAATAATAAAAATGCGATAAAATAAAATTGCGATAATTAAAAAGTACGATAATTAAAAGTGCGATTAAATAACAATAAATAAAAGTGCGATAATTAGAAGTGCAATTAAATATAAAATAAAGGAAATTAAATATGAAATAAAAGAATTATGCTTATTTAAACTTCCGTAATCATGATGTTTGACGTGTTGATTTTAGTTTTATGCCCATGGGTTAATTGTCCTTTGTCCTGGATTATTTAATATGTCCGTCTGGTTTTTGTCCATAACAGTCCATCAGTCATAAATATAAATTGCAAGTGTCCTTGTCAAATTATTATTATACCCGAAGTTAAATATTCCAACTAATTGGGGATTCGAATTGTAACAAGGTTTTAATACTTTGTTTAATGAATACACCAGGTTATCGACTGCGTGTAAACCAAGGTTTTACTACTTTGTTAACAATTACACCAATTACCCTTGAATGTAATTTCACCCCTGTTTTAATTATTCTAGTGGCTATTAATCCATTCCCGTGTCCGGTTAAATGAACGATTATTCGTACATATAAATACCCCGCCCATCGTGTCCGATCGAGTGTATATGGTAATTTATAGGGACGCCCAATTGTAAATCTTTATATTAACATTAACAAACTTTCATTTAGTTAAACAAATATAAAGCCCATTAATAGCCCATAGTCTAATTTCCACAAGTGTCGTTCTTTTATCCAAACCCCAATTATGGTACAAAGCCCAATTACCCAATTTTAGTAATTAGCCCAACATCATGATTACTTCGTTTTAAATAAGCATAATAATAACTTAGCTACGAGACATTAATATAAAAAGGTTGAACATAACTTACAATGATTAAAAATAGCGTAGCGTTACACGGACAGAATTTCGACTTACACCCTTACAACATTCGCTAACATACCCTTATTATTAGAATTATAATTAAAATTAAAATATAAATTATAAATATAAATATATTTACGTATGAAGAGGAGAAGAAAAAGATATTGAAATTTGATCAGAATTCGGTTGGCTTTATAGCCAGACTTGATTTTTGGGGCTCCACGACTCGCGGCAAAATGCCCTTCAAACTCCGCGAGTCGCGGAGAGGTATTTACAGCTCACACCCGCTGCCGACGGTTTTTATTATATATATATAATATATATATAATTAATATAATTAATTATATATTATATTATATTTATATACATAGTTAACTTGTAATTTTTAGTCCGTTGCGTCGAGCGTTAAGAGTTGACTCTGGTCCCGGTTCCGGATTTTCGAACGTCCTTGCGTACAATTTAATATCTTGTACTTTGCGTTTTGAATCTTGTACTCTTGTGATTTCGAGACGTTTCTTATCAATAATTGGAACCTTTTTGATTGTCTTTTGTACTTTTGAGCTTTTTGGTCGTTTGCGTCTTCAATTCGTCGAATCTGTCTTTTGTCTTCACCTTTTATTATTTAAACGAATATCTCTTGTAAATAGAACAATTGCAACTAAAAGCTTGTCTTTCTTGAGGAATAATGCTATGAAATATATGTTCGTTTTTAGCATTATCAGTGGAAATTAGACTATGAGCTATTAATGGGCTTTATATTTGTTTAACTAAATGATAGTTTGTTAATGTTAATATAAAGATTTACAATTGGGCGTCCCTATAAATTACCATATACACTCGATCGGACACGATGGGCGGGGTATTTATATGTACGAATAATCGTTCATTTAACCGGACACGGGAATGGATTAATAGCCACTAGAATAATTAAAACAGGGGTGAAATTATGTACAAAGGACACTTGGTATAATTGATAACAAAATATTAAAACCTTGGGTTACACTCAGTCGACATCCTGGTGTAATTATTAAACAAAGTATTAAAATCTTGTTACAGTTTAAATCCCCAATTAGTTGGAATATTTAACTTCGGGTATAAGGATAATTTGACGAGGGCACTCGCATTTTATATTTATGACTGATGGACTGTTATGGACAAAAACCAGACGGACATATTAAATAATCCAGGACAAAGGACAATTAACCCATGGGCATAAAACTAAAATCAACACGTCAAACATCATGATTACGGAAGTTTAAATAAGCATAATTCTTTTATTTCATATTTAATTTCCTTTATTTTATATTTAATTGCACTTCTAATTATCGCACTTTTATTTATTGTTATTTAATCGCACTTTTAATTATCGTACTTTTTAATTATCACAATTTTATTTTATCGCACTTTTATTGCAATTTCATTATCGTTATTTATTTTACGCTTTAAATTAAGTCTTTTATTTATTTAATATTTTACATTAGGTTTTAACTGCGACTAAAGTTTTAAAATCGACAAATCGGTCATTAAACGGTAAAAACCCCCCTTTATAATAATAATATTACTTATATATATGTATTTGTATTTTTATAAAAGTAAACTAATATAGCGTTAAGCTTTGTTTAAAGATTTCCCTGTGGAACGAACCGGACTTACTAAAAACTACACTACTGTACGATTAGGTACACTACCTATAAGTGTTGTAGCAAGGTTTAAGTATATCCATTCTCTAAAAAAATAAATATCTTGTGTAAAATTGTATCGTATTTAATAGTGTTTCGTTGTAAACTTCAATAGTATTTTATACCCCTTAGCTTTGACATCACCTAGCTAACTTATATTGTATTATACATGTATTCTAATATATTATGTAATCTTGAGATACCATAGACACGTATGAAAATGTTTTGACATATCATATCGATCCATGTATATATATTATTTGGAACAACCATAGACACTCTATATGCAGTAATGTTGGAGTTAGCTATACAGGGTTGAGGTTGATTCCAAAAATATATATATATACTTTGAGTTGTGATCTAGCCTGAGACGTGTATACACTAGGTCGTGGATTGATTCAAGATAATATATATCTATTTATTTCTGTACATCTAACTTTGGACAACTAGTTGTAGGTTACTAACGAGGACAGCTGACTTAATAAACTTAAAACATCAAAATGTATTAAAAGTGTTGTAAATATATTTTGAACATACTTTGATATATATGTACATATTTGTTATAGGTTCGTGAATCGACCAGTGGCCAAGTCTTACTTCTCGATAAAGTAAAAAATCTGTGAAAGTGAGTTATAGTCCCACTTTTAAAATCTAATATTTTTGGGATGAGAATACATGCAGCTTTATAAATGTTTTACAAAATAGACACAAGTACATGAAACTACTTTCTATGGTTGAATGATCGAAGATGAATATGCCCCTTTTTGTTTGGTAGCCTAAGAATTAGGGAACATCACTAATTTTGAGAATTAGTGCACGCCTAATTGACGCGAATCCTAAAGATAGATCTATTGGGCCTAACAAATCTCATCCAAAGTACCGGATGCTTTAGTACTTCGAGTTTTATATCATGTCTGATGGATGTCCCAGAATGATGGGGATATTCTTATATGCATCTTGTTAATGTCGGTTACCAGGTGTTCACCATATGAATGATTTTTTTATCTCTATGTATGGGATGTGTATTGAAATATCAAATCTTGTGGTCTATTATTATGATTTGATAAATATATAGGTTAAACCTATAACTCACCAACATTTTTGTTGACGTTTAAAGCATGTTTATTCTCAGGTGATTATTAAGAGCTTCCGCTGTTGCATGCTAATATATGGACAAGATTTGGAGTCAACATGCTTGTATTATATTGTTTAAAACTGCATTTGAAATTTACTTTGTTGTAACATATTAAAATTGTAAACCAATATGTATTGGTATAGATGGGCAAAAAAACCGGATCCAGATCCGATCCGGTGACCCGATCCGGAACCGGACAGCAGCAAAACCGGACACAGCAAAAACCGGATCAGGATCCGAGATCCGATCCGGTACGACCCGGATCCAGATTTTCAAAAAAACCGGATTTTTTCCGGATATAAATCGGATTTTATCCGATCCGGTTTGGATCCGGATCCGGATCGGATCCGGTTTTTCAAAAACTAGCCGTTTTTTTTTTGCAGTTTCAGCCTTTTTTGAGTTTTTTTTTACCATTTTAACCCCACAAAGTCCATTATAAATACATGGTAATGCTTTGGTTGAAAATGCACCAACAAACATTCTCATATTTATTTCTAAATCACTAAATATTCTCTAATCTCTAGTCTACTTATCCCATAATGGATAATTCACAAGCTTCCGTTTCCGGTTCCGCTTCCGTTGGAACATCTTCACAAAGCTACACTACGGCCGATATTGATTACAAAAAAGAAACAAAGCGAAAAGGGGACGTTTGATCCAAATTCGAGTTGTGTGTAATGAAGGATGGTGCGGAAAAAGCTCGTTGTACACAATGTATGAAGTTCATGGGTGTTTCGGGTAATACAACGTTAAGAAAACATCTTGACAAAAGTTGTAGTGCAAGACAAGACCCGAGACAACAAACAATGCGGGCCGATGATTCGATTTTTGAATACGATGCCGAAGCTCTTCGGCAAGATTTGTCAAGGTTTGTCATTCAACAAGCGCTTCCTTTCAACCACTTCGACAATCCAAGGCTTACAGAGCTAATTCGGAATCGACTACAACCACGATATAGCAATGTAAGTCGTTCTACCTTAAGACGTGACGCCTTTAAAATATGGAAAAAAGCTAAAACTGAAATAATTGAAGGTTTTCGAACATATAAACATAGGGTTTCTATAACTTGTGATGTTTGGAGCGCACCACATGGAACGGCAAATTCTTATTTAGCCGTTACCGCTCATTGGTTTAATCCCGATTCGTGGCTTTTAATGAAACGTGTTATCGATTTTAAAATATTTGGTTATCCACATAACGGTAATAATATAAAAAAAGCGTTACAAGACACTTTAGAAGAATATAATTTAATCGATAAAGTTTTTACAATTTCGCTAGATAATGCATCTAATAATGATGCGGCCATGAGTGAGTTAAAAATTGCACTTAGACCGATTTTAAATGGTGCATTTATTCATACACGTTGTGTTGCTCATATTATAAACTTGGGAGTTCAAGATTGTTTAACTTTTTGTTCTTCATTAAAAGAAAAATTTAGAAGATTATTAGTAACGATTTATCGTACGAGCAACGCACGACATCATAACTATAAGGATTTTGTTAAAGATTGTCATGGCACTTGGTTAGGTCCTTATTTTGATAATAATACAAGATGGAATTCTACTTGTTTAATGTTCGAAAATATTTTACGTTAATCGCTTTTAATAGAAAACTACTTAGAAAGGGATTTTCCGAACCAATTAGTGACGACGAATGGGATGACTTGGAATCATTAACAAGTTTTTAAAGAGGCATCAACAATGTTATCGGGTGTTTATTACCCAACTAGCGTACTAGTTTTAGAACAATTTTATATAATGATGGAAAAAATATGCGAATTTGCGAACTCAAATAATGTTATTTTTAGACAAGCGATTTTTCATATAAGAAAAAAACTAAAAAAATATTTTGGAGAGATACCGAAGGTATTTTTATGTGTGGCCGCACTTAACCCACGATTAAATTTTAATGGGGTTGAACGATTGATGACAACAATATATACCAACTTTAATTGTGTGCATGGTGTTTTTGATGCCGAACCCAACTACCTTTTGAACCAAGTACACACTTTTAATGATTTTTTGAGAATATGTTTGGTATTTATGCAACAAAATATGGTCGACAATCAAACTCAATTGTTGACCAACCCGGATCATCTTCTCGAAGGAGCCGAGACCTCAAAATAAGTCTTTTTAACTTGGTACGTGAAGACGCTTCCAAACGCGCACGAACATCGGCACCCACAAGCGAGTTGGGAAATTATAAGATGGCAAACTTTGCACTAAACATGAGTGAAGAACAATTTAACAACCTTGACATTATAAAATGGTGGGAAACAAAACAAGACACATATCCAATATTAAGCATTATGGCTCGTGACTTATTTACCGTTCAAGCTTCAACCGTAGCTTCCGAATCGGCCTTTTCTTTGAGTGGTCGAATTATATCGGAAAGAAGGTCAAGACTTACCCCCCAAGCTGTGAAAGTATGTGTATGTTTGAAAGATTATTTGGATGGGGTAGATAGGATACAAGATCAAACTTCATTAGAAGGTCCGTTATATAACGACATTGAAGAATGTATAGAGTTTGAAGAAAATTTAGCGGGATTATCACCTACAACAACCGAAGAGAATTACGACAATGAACTAAACGAAGTGGATGAAGGTGACTATAAACCGTTTGATATGGACCAAATCGAAATGAATGTATCGGGTTACCAACAAGCTTACCTTTCTCTAGTTGATGACCCCGCTTTTGAAGACTACGATCGAAGGCACCATCCTCAACGCGCTCAACAAGATAACACATTTGGGTCATTTGACGACTAAAGTATAACGGGTGATGGCCATGCCGAAGCTCAATATACTTTAGTCTTAATACATTATTGGGTGATGGTCATGCCGAAGCTCGAAATGTATTAATTATAATTGTATTGTTCGAATAAAAGTGTTTTTATTTTTATTATTGTATCGTTCGAATAAAAGTGTTATTTATATAATTGTATTGTTCGAATATTGTTATTTATATTATCTATTGTGTTAAGCAGTTGAGCATTATAACTTTTCTTTATACCGATTATATTATTGTTGTCAAACGTTAAAAAAATAGAACCGGTAAAAATATAATTCGCAAAATCGAATCCTAGTCCAAGAAAAATCCGAAAAAATCCGATCGAGATCCGAAAAAGAACCGGTTCCGGAAAAAAATCCGACGCCGAGAACCGGAACCGGATCCGGAACCGGTTTCGAAAAATCCGGACAAAAAAATCCGGTTTTTTTTTGTCCGAATTCGGTTTTTTATCCGGTTTGTGCATCTATATGTATTGGTAGTGTGTAAGTGTGATATTTTTAGATTATCATTTCTGATAATCTAGGTGGTGTCCTTTTAACCTTGTCGATAAAATAAAGGTTATGGTTTGTTTTAAAAACGAATGCAGTCTTTGAAAAACGTCTCATATAGAGGTCAAAACCTCACAACGAAATCAATTAATACGGAACGTTTATAATCAATATGAACGGGACATTTCACCTACCAAGAAATCAATATCTCCACAACCCAATCACGAAACCAAAAGCCTTAGAATCTTAAGCCTTGATCAAAAGCCCAAAACCAAACCAATAAACCATATTAGAATTCTTAGCCGACACCTTTAAAGTAAAACCACCAACTATCACAAGGGCCCTTATGAGTCTGACTCTGAGCAAGAGGATCCGCCGTCCTCATATGCATCTGACTCTGAGCAACAAGAACGTGAACAGTTGTCATCATCATCAACGTCTTCCATAAGTCTAGTAAGTGTATATCGTTGATACCATTTAATTTCTTCTCGATGTTTTTTACGGATCCGACGATTTTTTCTTTGAATAAAATTGAAAAAATGATGCTTATTTTTCAATTTGAATTTCTTCTTTCTTCGAAGCTTAGTAATTACCACATTATCGTCCTCATTTTGATGATTAAAGATGAGAGCTTCACAAGGATTAATTTTAGAGTTCTCTATTTTACAAGGCCCGGTAGTCTTAGATTCGAAGATACCATCACAAAAATTCAGCTCTTGGCCCACTGGATCATCAATATGACCCAACAAAACATTACCTTCTTCTTTCGTGGGTCCAAACTCACTTTTTTCCATTTCATGCGGAGTACATACAGAAGCATGCGCCGTCACATTTTTTTGGGAACTTGGAATATCTTCATGCGTATTGGGAACCCACAAAACATCTTGATTCAAACGCACGTTGGCTTCCGATGTATCAATTCCCGACGTATTATGCTTTTCTGGCGAGAGACTCTTCGACGATTCATTTTCAGGCAATGATTGCTTTTCCGATGAGGGTACATTCGAGGAGCAAAACCCAGCAGAATCAACACATTCTTTTCCGGTACTGTCCACTTTCCCGGTAAACTCATTTTCAACATCAAGAATTACGTTTTTGTCTGCTATCAACTTCTGAAAATCTATCGAGGGGGCAGGAATAACTGAGCTGCCATAACCCTGATTCTCCAATCCAACAGCCACTCCATCATCATGATTGTTGTAGCTTTTTTCAGTCCCCACAAAGTTTCCCACCATGGAAGCATTCGATTCTGCACCCTTCTCTCTTTTTGCTTCCATACCATTACATGATTGATGCTTAGAAACTTTAACAGCATGCTTAAACCTTATCTCGATTATATGGCCAGCTTTAGATGAAGGAAGTTGAACCTCGGAGAAGGATCCATTAACCTCGATCTCCACGGAATTAAACTCCAAACCATATGGTGACTTAAGTTTAATGAACGAACTTTGGTTCAATGGATTGGGCCTGGATTTCGAAGAGTGTTTCTCATATTTCGCAATATTCACCCTAAGCTTAAAGTTTCTAATCCATATGTTATTTAAACAATCTTCAAGCTTAACCGGGTTCTCGACGTTGGTGAACCTTACGAACCCGAATCTTTTTTCGTCTTTGTTTATCTTTTTCTCCACGAAAACACCAACAACATCCCCTCTCTTACTGAATAGATCCCAGAGTATGGTTTTGTTTGCGTCATTCGGGATATTGGTGAAGTAATAGTTTACCACGACGTCTTTGAAGGTGTCGGATCTCCTATGAATGTTATCACCATCATCTTCACCGTCTTGCTCCTCATCGATGTCACATGTGCCTGAAGATGCAGAATTGCTCTTCCAAAGATTCTCCATTTTTATCTTCTAATTAGTTTGATTTTCGAAAAAAAAAAATATATGCTCATACGAGTGCTGGGTTTTATTTGTTTCCATTTATGTGGGAGTTATCCAAGCCCAAGCCCAACAAAATTAGGCCCAATGGTTGTTTGACTTGGTCAACCATCAGAGGCATCTTAATTCAAATCAAGTGCAGCTGTATTCAATTCATACGAGAGAGAGAGAGAGAGAGAGATCAGATAGAGATCAAGAAAAAGAGTGAAAAACACATTTCCCGTCTACAGTGACAGCAGGCCATAAAAGAGACGATCCCCGGAGATCCGACCGTTGAATCTTCACGATATTTGGGCTATGTCTTCCTGACATCAGTGCCAACATTTTTAACCGTTGAATTCGTCTAAAAAGGCATGTAGCTCGTGATTTCACTACTGGGTCAGTAGCAGTTTTTTGGGGTAGTGTTGTTCATCTTTTGTCTTTAATTATTTCATATACTTGTTGATTATTGTTGTTCAAGAGTATCATGATGTTGTATACCTCTAGTTGAGCTAGAGAAGGATTATTGTATTGCTCTCTTGTTGATGATAGTGGAACCTTAAGTGGCTTACGAGTCCCGTGGTTTTTACTCTCGATTTTGAAAGGTTTTCCACGTAAAAAGTCTCGTGTGTATTGTGTGTGCTTGATTATTTCATATTTGCTGATTTGGGACAAAATTGGGGTTGATTTGTGGGGATTGTGGTATACCTTATTTGTTAGTTTCCTCACGGGTTCATACGGGTCGGGAAATGTTTGTCAAACGGGTTAGTTTCCGCTTTGTAGATTACCTGTTGTGATTTATTTTCCCATCAAATTGGTATCTAGAGCTTAAGGTTATTTGATTGACTTGTGTGAAAGATGGAAGCTAATACAAGTAAAATAGTTAGTTTAAATGGTTCAAATTATCATGTTTGGAAAGGTAAAATGGAGGATCTTCTTTATGTGAAAGATTGTTATTTACCTGTTTTTACTGAGAGTATGCTTGAGGGTAAGTCTGAAGCTCAATGGAAAATTTTGTATAGACAGGTATGTGGGTATATTCGGTAGTGGGTTGATGATAATGTAGTGAACCATATTACTGGGGAGACTGATGCTAAAGCCTTATGAAAAAAGCTTGAACAGTTATATGAACGAAAGACCGGGAATAACAAGTTGTTCTTAATTAAACAGTTGATGGGTTTAAAGTATCATGATGGGGCTCCTATTACAGATCACCTAAATGCATATCAGGGTATTATTATTCAGCTTGCAGGAATGGGTATCAAGTTTGAGGATGAGGTTCAAGGTCTCTGGTTACTTGGTACGTTACCGGACTCTTGGGAGATTTTTAGGACATCTTTATCCAACTCTGCACCAAATGGTATTATCACCATGGAATTGGCTAAGGGTAGTATTTTGAATGAAGAGATGAGAAGAAAGTCACGAGGTTCCTCTTCACAGTCAGATATCTTGGTCATAGAAATACGGGGGAGAATTCATAGTACAGGTCATGGTAAAAGAGGCAAGAATCGTAGTAGCTCAAGAAAAGGAAAGTTTTCTAATGTTGAGTGCTATCATTGTCATGAAAAAGGGCACACAAAGTGGTATTGTCTACAGTTAAAAAATGAGAAGAAAAAGGCATATGACAAGAATAAACAAAAGAAAAGTGATAGTGGTGATGATGATAAGGTTGAAGTTAACGCTATCACGGATGAGTTCTTTGTTTGTATTGATTATGATATGATCAATCTTACTAATGATGACACAAGTTGGATTGTTGAAAGTGGTTCTACATGTCATGTTGCAATATGTAGAGATCACTTCTCATCTTACACTCCAGATGACTATGGATTTGCTAGGATGAGTAATTCTGGGTTATCAAAGATCGTTGGTATTAGAGATGTTTGTTTGAAATTTGACACGGGAATGGAGTTAGTTTTGCATAATGTAAAACATGTTTCAGATATGAGACTTAATGTTATTTCAACAGGCATTCTTGATGATGATGGTTATTATAACGGTTTTGGTAATGGTATTTGGAAACTAACTCTTGGTTCTATGATGGTGGGAAGAGGCAAGAAAGGCTCAAGATTATACATAACGCGTCCGAAGATCATCCAGAACATTGTTAACGCAGTGGACAATGTTGATTCTACCGAGTTGTGGTATAAAAGACTTGGCCACATGAGTGAAAAAGGGATGTCTATCTTATTTAAGAAGAATGTGTTGTCGGGTGTTAGTGATATTAATTTGAGTAAGTGTTCTCACTGTTTGTCAGGGAAACAGACCAGAGTTGTGTTTAAGAGTCATTCTCATTTTTGAATGGAGAACGTACTTGATCTAGTACATTCGGATGTGTGTGGGCCTATGAAGACTAGGACACTTGGTGGATGTTCCTACTTTGTTACATTCATCGATGATCATTCCAGGAAGGTGTGGGTTTACACCTTAAAGTCAAAAGATCAAGTATTTGAAAAGTTTAAGGAATTTCATGAACTAGTTGAAAGGCAAACGGGGAAGAAGCTCAAGTGTATTCGGACTGATAATGGCAGTGAATACATTGGGAGTTTTGATGCTTATTGTAAGGAGAATGGTATTCGGCATCAAAAGACTCCACCAAAGACACCTCAGTTGAATGGCTTAGCAGAGAGGATGAACAGAACTTTGGTTGAGAGAGTTAGATGCTTGCTTTCACATGCAGGGTTGTCTAATTCCTTTTGGGGTGAGGCTTTAAATACGGCAATTCATATTATTAATCTAACCCCTTGTGTACCTTTGCGTTTTGATGTTCCTAACAGGGTTTGGAGCGGCAAAGATGTTTCTTACTGTCATTTACGAGTCTTTGGATGTAAAGCATTTGTTCATGTTCCCAAAGATGAAAGGTCAAAGCTTGATATGAAGACTAAGCCATGTATATTCCTAGGTTATGGTGAAGATGATTTTGGGTACAGGTTATATGATCCAGTTCCGAAGAAACTCGTACGAAGCCAAGATGTTGTGTTTACAGAAGATCAGATGTTAAAAGATGTTGATAAGACAGATTCAGTTCCTCAACCTAGTGCTGATCTTGTTGATTTGGATCCAGTTACTCCACAACATGTTAGAGATGATGTTCATAATGATGAACATAGTATTGATGATGATTATGCTCTGGAGCAGGTAGAGATTCCAGTACCAGATGTGCCCCCATTTGTCCTACTTAGGCGGACTACCCGAGACTGTCATCCTTCTGTTAGATATTCTGCTGATGAATATGTACTACTCACTGATGGGGGAGAGCCAGAGTGTTATGCAGAAGCTATGAAAGATGAGCATAAGAAAGAGTAGGGTGAAGCCATGCAAGATGAGATGAATTCCTTACATGAGAACAATACTTATGAGCTGTTGAAGTTACCTAAAGGCAAGAGAGCTTTGGGAAACAAATGGGTATTCAAAGTGAAGATAGAAGAGCTTACTTCACAACCAAGGTACAAAGCTAGGTTAGTCGTTAAAGGATTCAACCAGAAAAAGGGTATTGATTTTGATGAGATTTTCTCTCCGGTCGTGAAGATGTGATCTATTCGAGTGGTTCTTGGGTTAGCTGCTAGTCTTGATCTTGAGGTTGAACAGATGGATGTCAAGACTGCTTTTCTTCACGGTGATTTGGATAAGGAAATCTACATGATGCAACCTGAAGGTTTTCGGGTTAAGGGTAAAGAAGATTATGTTTGTAGACTTCAGAAAAGTCTATATGGGTTGAAGCAAGCACCGAGACAGTGGTATAAAAAGTTTGAGTCGGTTATAGGAAAGCAAGGCTATCAAAAGACAAATTCAGATCATTGTTTTTTCTTTCATAGGTTTGGTGATGATGATTTCATCATATTGTTGTTATACGTTGATGATTTTATACGTTGATGATATGTTAATTGTTGGTAAAAAATATTAAAAGAATTGCGCAGTTGAAACGAGAATTGAGCAAGTCTTTTGCTATGAAAGACTTAGGGCCAGCAAAACAGATTCTTGGCATTCGTATTTCTAGAGATAGAGGTGCTAAGGCGTTACATATATCACAAGAGCAATACATTGAAAAGGTGCTTAGTAGATTCAACATGGAGAATGCTAAAGTGGTTAGTTCCCCTCTTACTAACAACTTTAAGGTAACAGATAGAGATTTCCCTACTTCAAAGGAGGATGTTGAGGAGATGGACAAAGTTCCATATGCTTCAGTGGTTGGTAGCTTGATGTATGCTATGGTATGTACTAGGCCTGATATAGCTCATGCGGTAGGTGTTGTTAGTCGGTTTATGTCAAATCCGGGTAAGAAGCATTGGGAAGGAGTTAAATGGATTATGAGATACTTACGAGGTACTTCAAAGTTGGGTATCACATTTGGAAATGGAGAGCCGATGCTTTTTGGTTATACAGACTCAGATATGGCAGGAAACAAAGATAACATGAATCCACTTCTGGATATTTAATGACCTTCGCAGGGGGAGCAGTTTCATGGCAATCAAGGTTACAAAAGTGTGTTGCATTGTCTACAACCGAGGCTGAATATATGGCAGCAACAGAAGCGTGCAAAGAACTATTGTGGATGAAAAGGTTTCTACAAGACCTTGGGTTTAAGCAATCACGATATGTGGTTCTTTGTGATAATGAGAGTGCGATTCATTTGGCTAGAAATCCTATGTATCATAAGCGGACAAAACATATTGATGTGCGGTATCATTGGATTAGAGAACGTCTTGAAGATGGTTTGTTTGAACTTGATAAAGTTAATACCGATGATAATGGTTTCGACATGTTCACAAAGGCTTTAGCAAGTGAGAAGCTCAAGGTTCGTTGCTCGATCGCCGGGATGGCAAACTCTTCCTCATAATTGGAAAGGGGGAGATTTGTTGGGTTTTATTTGTTTCCATTTATGTGGAAGTTATCCAAGCCCAAGCCCAACAAAATTAGGCCCAATGGTTGTTTGACTTGGTCAACCATCAGAGGCATCTTAATTCAAATCAAGTGCAGCTGTATTCAATTCATACGAGAGAGAGACAGATCAGATAGAGATCAAGAAAAAGAGTGAAAAACACATTTCCCGTCTACAGTGACAGCAGGCCAGAAAAGAGACGATCCCCGGAGATCCGACCGTTGAATCTTCACGATATTTGGGTTGTGTCTTCCTGACATCAGTGCCAACATTTTCAACCGTTGAATTCGTCTAAAAAGGCCTGTAGCTCGTGATTTCGCTGCTGGGTCAGTAGCAGTTTTTTGGGGTAGTGTTGTTCATCTTTTGTCTTTAATTATTTCATATACTTGTTGATTATTGTTGTTCAAGAGTATGATGATGTTGTATACCTCTAGTTGAGCTAGAGAAGGATTATTGTATTGCTCTCTTGTTGATGATAGTGGAACATTAAGTGACTTACGAGTCCCGTGATTTTTACTCTCGATTTTGAAAGGTTTTCCACGTAAAAAGTCTCGTGTGTATTGTGTGTGCTTGATTATTTCGTATTTACTGATTTGGGACAGAATTGGGGCTGATTTGTGGTGATTGTGGTATACCTTATTTGTTAGTTTCCTCACGGGTTCATAAGGGTCGGGAAATGTTTGTCAAACGGGTTAGTTTCCGCTTTGTAGATTGCCTGTTGTGATTTATTTTCCCATCAACGAGTAACTCATAAGCGTAAAGTGTTTGATAAGTCTCAAATTAAAACAAAGAAACTCCATGAAATTTTTCGAAACCCAAATGTTGCAATGCTCTATGAGCTAAGCCTTTTAAATGTTGCATCACACATTGTCATATGACCAAGGAGAATAATATCATAAGTAAATCATGCATTTAGCATAACTATGTCAACTAAAATTGAAGTGTAGCTTTAGATAAGTAAATGATGAAATACTATAAAGTATAACTATGTCATCCATAAATTCGGTTTGACCACAGATAACGGGACGTTTGTAGCTTTCACCACGCGTACATGGCAAGACAAACGCCCAAAAACGCCTAATGTTGATTATATAACAGTACTTCCATCTTATATAAAAATATATTTTCTATAATCTTGAATTGAACATTTATATATTTCTTAAGTATATATGGTTGTACCAATGTGTCACATGGCAAAAGTATTAATAAACTACAGGGAAACAAACATAACTTAAAGTCTAAAATGATCAATCAATATAATATCGAACATTTAACCACACAAATAAATAAAATACATAAATTGGTTTCTCAATTCAGATCCAAAAAATCTCTCATTTTCGTCACCTTCTTCTCCTGCAACAGAAAATGCTAATCTCAAACATGGAGGAATTTGAAGAAATAATTTCTGAATCACAAGACGAGTTTTTATCCAAAATCTTCGACGAAGACAATATATACGTACAAATCATCCTAGCATCTTCAATCGGTTTAATCATCGCTATTGTAATGCACATTCGGTTCAGGAAAATTCGGTCTAGCAAGATCATCATCCCATGGATCAGAGTTTCTAAATCCAGGCAGCCATTGATGCTTGAAAGATTCCCTGATTATGTAGGTATATAAAAACATTCCAACATTAATTTAAAAAAGAAAACATTGTGAATATGAAATATGTGTTTATGTTTGTACGTACGTTTATACAAAATGAATGCAGCTAGACAGATGGGGTTTCCAGATACACGAGAATGCCCGTATTTGTGCAAATTAGCATCTGATTATATCAGGAAGGAAGAAGGTTGCGAGGAAGATATGTATTCGTTCTTTGCAGACGATATACAGGCAGATTCATTGTTCATAAAGTTGATTGAGGAATTTGAGAGATGTATTCTTAGCTACTTTGCTTTTCATTGGAGCCATGCATCATTTATGATCAGTCAGGTAGTTAACATTTTCCGTTATACGCATTATTACGCATGTAATCATCTGATTATTACAGATTAATCATCTTGAAATTTCAGGTATTAGGTCCTGATGGACATGAGCCAAAAAAGAAACTCAAAAACATAGTAATGCAAGCCACAAGGTACATTCTTTTGTACTTTCATACTCCCTTCGTCTCATAAATAATGTCCCCTTATAAATTTTTGTTGGATTTAAAATATGTTTTAATAAATGTCAGTTTTTTAAGGAAAATTTGACTAAATTATTTAATAAATAAGTTATTGAGAATGATTAATAGGGGTAAATTGGAAAGTTCAACGCTATTTACTTATTTAGTGATTATTTGTGCAAGTGGACAATAATTTTGAGACACATATAAAATAAGGTGGGGAGTATTTACGAACACCTTTGTTGCTCTAACGGGAATGAATTATGTATATTGTTTGATTTCGATTTGTGAAATGAGACAGGGAACAGAGATTTGAGAGGGTGACAAAGAACCTGAAAGTAGCGAGAGTTTTCACAACGTTGGTAGAGGAAATGAAGGCGATAGGCCTTGTGACTGCAGATGATTCGCAGTGTACTGACGTTATGGTTCCTATGGCCCACAAAGACCGTAGCCCACTTCTTTTGTTTATGGGTGGTGGTATGGGAGCTGGAAAAAGTACTGTTCTTAAAGACCTTCTTAAAGAGTAAGCAACACATTTGAACATGAATTAAATTAGACAAATAATCTACAAAATATTCATTCAATAAAATCAGATAATGAGTTGTAATTATAAAGGTTACAGGCTTTTGATAATTTTGTTGAATGTGAACAGACCATTTTGGGCAGGAGCATCAGCAAATGCTGTCGTGATAGAAGCGGACGCGTTTAAAGAATCTGATGTTATTTACCGAGCGCTTAGCTCCAGAGGCCATCATGACATGCTTCATACAGCTGAACTGGCACGCCCCTCTATCTTTTTCTCGTTCTTATTTTCGAATTCAACGTTCACATAAAAGACATATATCAGATAAAATGATCAAATTTTTAGTCAACTAGATTTTGGCACCAACACTTAAGGACTTATGTTACAAGGTTATAATCAAAGAGTGGACTTAGTTAAAGGATTAGTGTGTGGGAACACAATTATCTTTAGTCCAAATTCTATAGTGTGTATCCAATTGTCTGTTGTATGTACATAACTTTTAAAAAATTTAATGGTAATTTTGTTGAAATGACACCTTACGTCATAAAAATTACCATTAAATACATATGGTGAACAGTAAACGGATAAGGTTTTCCCAATTCAGAAGGTCAAAGGGGAATATTTTTACTCATATTTGCATGGCCTAACCAGGTTATACCGTGAGTGACCTTTTCCTTCGCCACCACAAGATATTTGAAATTTGCGTACACACAACGGATCAAGATGAAGTGTGCATTCCAATGCACAAATCCATGTACTATAAGCCCTAAAACGTTACATCCAAAAGTACAATATTCAAGACATACAGCATTTGTTTTTTGTAGTGTAACAATATTTAAGAGATACAAATTTACAGGTGCATCAATCGTCTACGGATGCAGCATCATCGCTCCTTGTAACTGCACTAAACGAAGGGAGGGATGTGATAATGGACGGGACCTTATCGTGGGTTCCCTTTGTTGTTCAAACAATAACAATGGCAAGAAATGTTCACCGTAAACGTTACCGTATGGGGCCCGGTTACAAAGTAAATTCAGATGGAAGTGTTATTGAAAACTATTGGGAACAACTTGAAGAAGAGAGTGAGTTAATAGATGGTAATCAAAGAAGACGACCATACAGGATAGAACTAGTTGGTGTTGTTTGTGATCCTTATTTAGCTGTCATAAGAGGCATAAGGTAATAATCACTTTAATTAATACTCTTTTGAACTTTGCTGCTGTCGTTAACACGCTTTAAATTATTGTACATCTCGATAACCAACATTTGGAAAGTGATAGTTAACCGCCATGTACAATTAATCAATGCACGTTAATGACAGCCCTTAGGGTTGTCGTTAGCAAAATTTTACTCTTTTTTGTAACCTTTAACTTCTCTTTTTTAAGAAAAAAAATTGTTAATATAGTTAATATTGACAGGAGAGCCATTATATGCCGCCGAGCTGTGAGGGTAAGGTCACAGTTGACATCACACAAACGATTTGCAAACGCGTTTGTGACATACTGTCAACTTGTAGACAATGCAAGACTATATCTAACAAACGCGTTAGAAGGACCACCAAAGGTACGTAATGTTAGAATTAAGCGATTTTTGTAAATATGAATACATGAAACGCTAACGAGGATTGTTATGTATAAAGTTGATAGGATGGAAGGATAAAGAGAAGACGTTGTTGGTTGATCCAGACGAGATAAAGATATTACAGACGTTAGAAAGGCTGAATGAGACAGCAGACTCGATATATGAACTTTATAAGAAACCGAATTTAGCAAATGAAAATGGATCAGTTTGGAAAGACATTGTTTGTTCACCTTCAAGGTTAAGTATCCAAAAAGAGCTCAAGTATGCCATTCAGAAAGCTGAAGTCATGAAAGACTAATTTAGTTTTAAATTTTTGTATTTCGTTGCTATGGTTTAGACATTGTTGACATGAATTATTATTAATTTGTAGTATAAAACAACAGAAACATGCCATGGTTGATAAAATTTATAAATTAGTGACTGATGACAACAAAAGATGTGTAATGATTGGCGTAATATGCTCACAAGATATTTCAAGTTCAAACCTCACATATTTTGAGGTTGTCAGAGAAAGATTATAAACAAGTTATTTTCTAGTAAGAATGCTCATTTTATATTTTTATATCTAAAAAAAAATTAGAACTATATAAAAAAGAAATTTTCAGATAAAAGAACTCACAAAAACATTGAGTCAGACCAACAAACAAGCAACAACGAAAGAGACCGAAAACAACCGAACATAAAAGCTAAAATAAATACAAAAGTAAACAAATAAGCATAATCAAGAAAAAAACTAAACTGAACTCAACCCCTAGTCTCCCTGCCATACAACAACCCAAACTACATCAATGCACCAACAAAATAAATGACTTCATATTCTTGCAAGAGGATTAGTCAACGTAACGGTCCATAGATGTTCATAAAGTGAAACAGATTAAAATCGTAAATGCATTCACATTTATGCCATTTACATCCACATCACCAATGATGTGACCTAATTTCAAGATTTCAACAAGAGATAGAAAGTCAAAATTGACAGTTCTTGTTGTAATGAATGAACGTTATTTTGGACCAACAGTTAACTACTTCCCGTTCACAATTAATTTAAAAGTTAAGATATTTTGTCACCAATAAAACAATACAGTAAATGATAACCAACTATACATATACATATATATCTAAATTTAGGTGCATAAAAGCCACCCACAATCAAAATAAACTTCGTAATTCCTATTTATAGAAAGATTTCACATCATCACAACCACTAATAACTCAAAAGGCTGAATTTTACAAACAATGACGTAGTATTTAGTTTACTTTCAAAGTTTTATCGCGTATACGGTATACTAAACTCACTGATCTCACATTTTATGTGTAATATTGATGATTGATTTTAAACACGTTCCATGCTTCATGCTTGTGTCCAAGTGATTAATTAGAGAAATGTATTAAGAATGTATCGATCTTTTATTAACAGATTTTTTAAATAAATAAAAACTGTAACTCTGACACTCATTCTCACCACCATGCGTTTAACTTCTTCAACATCTATAAGTCTATAACCAATTATCACGTTTTAATGAAAATTATAATTGATACATCCACCACTGAAAATGATAGATTCACCTAAAAGATACAATTGTGATGGATTTATCAATTTCGGTGAAAATTTAACTGAAAATTTACCGAAATTTTAGTCACATGACACTAATCAAGTCGCCTAAGTTAATTTTGACCCGTAACCGATATGCAAGGTTAAAACCTACGTACGATGTACTTTACTAATAAAAGTATGATGTATGTAATAGAATTTTCAAAGAAAGTGAAAGATCAATGCCCTAATTTAAATGCCACAAATTTGAAATTAGTACAAATGACAAGAGGAAAATTCAAGTCAAAAACACCATTAAAGTTCTTGATCCTTCATATTAATCCAACATTTAACAACAGTGAGTTTGCTTAAGCCAAATCGATACCCGGATAACCGACCATAAATGAAAACCTACATTAGTCTAATCAAACAAAAAAGAGACGAAAGAACAAAAAAAAAGGACCATTCCTAATGATTAAATGAACCCCAAAAGACAACAAAATATCCTCTAAAACCATACTGTAGCTCCAAGTATCCCACAAAACCCGTTAATACTATATACAGGAGCAACTGAACCAAACACAGGACAAAATCCTATTGAGATTTTCAAGCATTTGTAGATTGTGAAGGTAACCTGGGGTGGTTGTGTTCTCCTTCATAGGTGACTATGAGCATCGTTGAATCTTCCAAACACCTCTCGACATGTTTTCTTGCTGGGCAACCTCTCATGCTGCTACACTTGTAATAACCCCTGTTCACAAACACATTTTGGTTGATTAACAAAAAAGCCCATGTACCGTTGGTGTTACGATACCATTTATTACTATTATAATTATATTGTACGATCATGCAAAGAGACTCAAAGTTCTAACTTATAGTTTCCCAAGCGGGTTATCTAACTATTACGGTATCTACTATAACTACGACACGTAGCTTATAAAGAATACTCATACACAATTATTAACAATAATTCGAATAGGTGGATCTAATACTCATGACCAGTGTAGTGTATTTGCAAGTACAGAAAACTAGTGATGTTAGTATATATATGTATTTACAATTGTTCGTATACAACACTAACTATACCAAATCCAGTCTAGAGAGGGATATAGGAGGTGAGATGCAAACAGTCGATTGACATGTATGCATGAAAATAATTACACAATATAAAGTATAGAAAAGTTGTATGGTTTTCCCTGTTCAGGTTACCCGAGAGGGCGAGTAATCCAACCCCATACTCTATTGTATACTCTATTGTATGCAGCCCATTAGGATTACTCCCTGCTGTTTTCAACCCTGCCCATTAGGATTACTCCCTACTGTTTTCAACCCTTCCTGGCCACCCCAAGATGTGAACATGGACCTCTTGCAAAGATCTAAGGGCCCACACCACTAGGCTACCATGGGATGGTTACAATATAAAGTATAAATATAAATATTAAATTAAATAGTTGGTAGTAATTATCATTGGATTAAAATTTTGATACTGCCAAAACAAATGTCATACAGTATACTAATTCATTGGATTAGATGGTATACATCAATCTTTGAAGAACCCTCAGTTATTACATTTAAAACACAAATATACACCTAAAACATGTTGATTAACATACTAATACATATCAATATTCATATAAATTGATAAGAAGATAATTATAGTATAACAAAAGTACCTCGGATGCGGAGAACCCTTAATAGGCTTCTGACCATATTTCCTCCAAGAATAATCATCAGGTGGAATATCTGCAAGCTTGTTACTTATAGCAGGTACTTTGATTGACCTTCGAATCCTATGTTTTCTGATCAACAAAACAAATATAGTTGCATTAGTATCTTATTTATTATTAAAAAAACAATAACCCTGTTAAGCAATTTTGGTTCAAAAAAATGAAAATATATAGTAATATTTCACCTCTTTTTCGAGCAATGGCATCTACCAGAACTCCCACATTTCACACTCCCATCATCACCCCTAACCGAACACCGTTTTTTGTGTTGAAATGTAGCTTGATCAGCCGAACTAGAGGACCCAATTAATCGAAATGAACCCCCATCCATATTAGCTACACTCCCTTCAATACTCAATGAAGACATAAAAGACCTATTGGATGACATTGTAGGGGTACAAGTTGAGCTATCAAAATTCAAGCTGATTCCGCTACTGCTACGCCTATACATCATCTCAGCTTGTTGTTTAAGTTTTTGTTGTTGTTGCTGTTGTTGAAGGAAATGGTAATTAGAGTTAAGGTGAGGGGTATGTTGGGAAATTTGAATTGAAGACTTCCCATTTGAGCTGAATTCAAGTGAAGGCTGTTGCATATGATGGTTCAAGTTCCCTAAAGACAGAGTGTTCTTAACAAGATTTGATCCAATTTCATGAACTGGGTGAGATTCTAAAAGAAGTTGGAGTGGTTTTGGTTGATGATGGTGGTGAATTTTAGAATTAGGGTTATCTAAAAGTATACTTTTTGGAATAGGGTTTGAATTTGTTTTCACCATTTTAACCCTAGCATGACCTAAACCATTATCAAGTAAAGATACAACTTTCTTAAACCTAACAACTGCATCCCCTGTTTGTACCATTAAGTTTTTGTACTGAGCTTCATCTTGTGGTTGAGCTAAAAGATTAATAATTTTATGACAACTTTCAACAGCAGCTCTATTAGCAGCTTCAACTTCCTCCATATCTCAAGTCAAAATAGAATTTTTACAGAAACCCAATTCTAAAAATCCAATAAGCTAAAAATTTAAGATAATACACTAAAAACCCAAGATAAGAATACAAAATTTACAGATCATAAGTGACTAAAGACCCAAATAAGATTGGTTCTTGAATGAAACTCAAACAACTTACCTTTTTTTGCTATGCTTCAAGGGTAAATTAAAGAAAACCCAGATGGAAAAAAGGATAAAAACATGTAATTTGAAATACCCAAGAGAAATAATGTTATGATTATAGTAAAGTTGAGAGCTTTTTGACGAGGGGTTGTAAGAACCCTAAAGAATAAGATTCTTTAAATCATTATATGGAATTGAGAGAAAGAGGTGTGAAACAGAAGACTTTTTTTTTTTTTTTTTTTGCTTCACGCAGAGAATTCACAAACCCAAAAGAAAGAAAAATGAAATGCCATATGTTTTTATTTTTATTTTACTTTTTGTAGAATATCAAAGCTTTCTGGAGAGAGAGAGAGATTATGGGCAGTGGAGAGAAAGAAAAATGATTATTTTGATGATTAAATAAAATATAAAATAACAATAATAGATAAGTATATAAATAAGGAGTAGCAGAGCAGGTCTACAAGAGAAAACTGCCGTCCGTGTCACATATTTCAAAAGTGGGTCCAACATAAGAAATTGGGGTGGTTCCTATGTGAGTGATTGGTTACTGCAAAACCTAGTGCTCTTGAATCTAATCAGTGTGTGAACGATAATTGTCGTGCTTCATGTAAAAAGATTAAAGCACGCTGCCATATTTCCATCGATGTACAGGATGATGAAATCCAATCTTGTAATAATAATGGCACCTCAAATTCAAAATCCAAAACATCTAATTGGGTAGATCAGGCCCCTAGTCTCTTGGATTCGTTCGATACGAAGAGTGAAATTAATCACGTGGTTGGCCAAGAAACAACTTTCATCAAGAGCAAAATTAATGGCAAACAATTTGGTGCAAAAAAAGTTACGATAAAGAAGAATTGCAAAATTTCGATGTTATAATGAAGAACATGGAGGATGACGAACTCATCGTCAATTCCCCAAAAGCATGAGGCTCGCCTCGTGGAACACCCGTGACCTCGGTAATAAGTCGAGAGGTCGAATAGCGGGTTCTCTAGTCAATCTCTTTCAAGTCTAATTTTTAGCAATTTAAGAAACCATGGTTCAAAATGTACCACATCCTGTGTTGAAAGAAGTTTGGAAACATTTTGATTACGATTCGGTTCAATTGAGTGCCCTGGGAAGATCGGGAGGCTTGGTCTCCATATGGAGAACATATTTCTTCTCCTTAGTTAAATGTTGGAAAAAGAAACATTAGATTGCAAGTATCATGAGGTACATTCCTTCAAACAGTCTTATTCTTATTATTAACGTTTATGCACCTCAACAAAAAAGTAGGAAAACGATTGTGTGGTCTCAATTATCCAAAATAATTCATCATTGGTCGGGTCCTTTATGTTACATGAGAGATTTCAATTCGGTTTGCTCACCGGATGAACGTTTAAGAGAAAGTGTTGATCTTAATTGTATTGCATCATTCAATAACTTTATCACAAACACCAACTTAATTGATCAAACATTATCCAATGAAGAATTTACTTGAGAAGGGCCTCTCAGGAAATTATCAAGAATTGATAGAGTTCTCATTAATGTACAATGGGCGAATTTGTGGCCCGATGCTATTCTTCAAACGGGCCAACCGGACCAATCCGATCACAAACCCATTGTATGTGGAAAAAGTTATTATGTTGGGGCCCTAAACCGTTTCGTTTTAACAACTTGTGGTTATCTAAGCCAGGTTTTTTAAATATGTGTGAAGATAAATGGTCTGCTTATGATACTGAGGGTTGTGCCGCTTTTATTCTATCTAAAAACATGTGTATGTTAAAAGCTGATCTAAAGTTGTGGAAAATCTCTCACCCTCATCAAGATTCTAAAGATTTAAAAGCTACAGAGATTGAAATTAAGCGTATCAAAGCTTGTTATAGGCAACGTGATATTTCAGTTGGTGAATTGAATGAGCTCGTTTTGTTAAAAAAGATTAAAAATCGATAGTCGATTAAAATTGAATCGAAATTTAGATTGCAGTTAAGATATCTTTGGTTATGATTGGGTGATAAGAATTCCAAGTTTTTTCACCTCGTTTCACGAATCAAACAACAATCCTCGTATATTACCGGTATGCAAATCAACAATGTTTGGGTGGACGAACCTTCAACTGTTAAAGAGTTTTTTGTTAATTATTTTGAAACGCTCTTTTCATGTGCAGACAGACAATTCGTTTTAATGATACTGAATGGGCCTCTCTTCATTTGGCCCATATCTCATCCCTTCAAAGACATAATTTGGAAATTGAGTTCTTGTCTAACGAAATTCATGAGGTTATCAAAGCATTTGATGGCAACAAAACACCGGGTCCGGACGAATTTACTCTTCAATTCTTTAAAAAGTCGTGGTGTTCTTTTTAGAAGATATTATTATGGAGGTTCTTGCTCAATTTTATGATAATCCGTCGTTCCCAAAAGGATTTAACTCTTCTTTTATCGTGTTAATCCCCAAATCCATTTTGGCAAAGTTTATTGATCAATTGAGGCCTATTAGTTTAAATAACGCTCCCTACAAAATCATTGCAAAAACTCTCGCTAATCGTCTAAAAAGTGTAATCCATTCATCATTAGTGAGAATCAAAATGGTTTCGTTCCTTCAAGATTGCTCATGGATGGGGTGATGGTTGTTAGTGAGATTGTTTATATGGCAAAGAAGAAGAAAAAAACTATTATTCTTCTAAAAATTGATGTCTCAAAAGCTTATGATTGTGTATCTCATGAGTTTTTATTCAATGTTCTTGACAAGATAGGGTTCGGTAATAAATTTATTTCTTGGATAAAAGCTTGTATTTCTAATGTCAATTTTTTTGAATGGCTTTCCTTCTCGAGAAGGTTACATGAAACGTGGTTTGAGGAAAGGCGACCCTTTGTCCTCCTTTTTGTTCATTATTGTAACGGAGGTGCTAAGTAAACTTCTTTCTATTGACTTATCTAACGGGTCTTTGGAAGGTTGGAAACTTGGTAATGGAATGAAATTTAATCATTCCCAATTCGCGGACGACATTATCATCTTTGTACATCCCTCAATTCAAGAGTTAAATCAGATTAAATTGTGACAACCCGGAAATTTCCGACCAAATTTAAACTTTAATCTTTATATGTTTCCGACACGATAAGCAAAGTCTGTAATGTTGAATCTCAAAAATTCTAAACTATGTTCATACATTCGTTTAACCTTGACCAAACCCCGACGATTCACGAACCATTATAATTGGATTGGAATATATACGTATATATGATTACGAGTCTCTGTTGAGAGGTCCACTTTGATTTGAGAAATCTTTCCATTTTAACAATATTCGGAAAAATGGTAAAGTGATTTACAAGTAAGAACAAATAGGTCAATTAACGATAACTGGACAAAGGTTTGTAGAGATTAACTTTCAACACAATGATTGCCTCGTGTCTTTTGATAAGATAATTATTAGTTTTCATAATATTGAAAACGTTTTATGACATAGATGAAATCTTTTAAAGAATGAATTTGAATATATACAATAAGTCGAAATGTTAATTGTTAGAACTAAATATATAAATAACTTGCAACGTGTATTTAAAATGTGTTCATTAAATATATATGTTTTCAAATTAGTTAAGTACACGATAGTAACACTCGCTTAGTGATGCGATTCATATTTAAAACGCTAGTACATAAATGAACTATATCTATTTAAGTTTTAAATTGAAAACGTTATATGATATAATATTTTCTATTACGTAAATGATCTAATTTATACTTCGAAATATAATTGTTTTTGAAAAACTAAATATTATAAAAATATTTCAACTATATATAAATGTACAATTTTTATTTTTAATATATATATATATATATATATATATATATATATATATATATATATATATATATATATATATATATATATATATATATATATATATATGATTTTAATTGGATGCAAAAACGTTTTGGATTTTAATTAATAGTATCACGTTAATGAATATCGAGATCTTGATTTATAGAAGCAAATGACCACAACACTCAAATGTATAAGTTATACTTCGAGTAATATAGTCTCCCGATGATTAAGTCTAATTATTAATAAAGGTACACGTCACGAAACGTAAAGTGCTAGTTTTCTAAGCGTACGAAACGTCGTTCGAAAAACCAAAAATGGGACATAAGTCGAGCTTCAACGTATAATTCATCGGAACTAAAATTTCAAGTTAACTAGACACGAGAATATAATATAATATATAATTAATTAATATAAATTATATATATTATATATTTATTTAATTTTGTCGACAAGCAAAACAACAAAACGATTGTGTGCTGTCAAACCTTCCCATGCGATTGCATGGGATATAACTTAGGAAGCCATGCGATCGCATGGCACCTCTTTCCTGGCTAACTCTATAAAGCTCAGTCGAAATCAGTTTTACGCACACACATCTCTCTTTATATCTTACTCCCTCTGTATTATATTAAAATTATTATTAAAATTATTATTATTATTATTATTATTATTATTAAGATTAATATTAATATTAATCTTATAGTTAGGAGTATAATTATTAGTATTATTATACATAAAATATTACGACGAGGTTATGCCCAAACGATTTCAAAACAAGCCTTTTGAGCAGGATAGAGCTAAGGAAACTATGGGTTATAACTATGGAGGTTATAGGTAATGTTCGTGGGTATTGTTCGCAAGTCAAACCTAGTGTTTATCATCTCCGTTGCTTCTACGTACTTTCCTACAATATTGAATCATAATATTGATACGTGAGCATTCATATCTTATCTTTTATATATTAATAGTGTATCCGTATCTAGTGCTCGAGTATATATGTTTATACATGTTTGTATGCCAAATTTCGTCGTTAGATAGTTTTACGATGAATCACGAAATTAACATATACTACTAATATAAGGTATATGATATGCATGTTATTGGAATGCTGGCGAAAAATTAATAACTTTTCATTTAGAAATCGCGTGATTTCGATGAACGGATTAAAAGATATGGTCAACTGAATTATAATTAACATTAATTGAAATTGCTTTTGAATCTGCAATTGATATTTACACAAGTTGTTTATAAGATTGATAAATTGGATTTTCAAATATTACTAATCGAGTAAATAAATTTCTATATAAGGCACGTCTCGTCTTATTGAACAATTGTCAAAGTTGACTGTCTTATCATGTTTTAAAGCTTTATAAACACTATAATCTGGTTTTACAAGTATTGGGAACGATATGAAATGTTAAAATATATTCAATTGCCATGATCATTCAAATATAATATAACTCTTGAAATAAATAATGTTTTGATTTTGATAAACTATAAATTCGTTCAATTATCAAGACTTATACTATGTTAATATAATAAACATGTATAGATTTAAAGATCATATTGGGTCAGGTTGACTTTTTGAGATGAATTTTGTTAACTTTTACATGTCGGTCTCGAGCATTAGGATTGTGATACACTATGACCTTACCTAGCTTGTTAGACATGTATTGACCAACATATATTCTCTAGGTTGAGATCTACGGTTATTTTGCATTCCGAGTTTCGGTCACATTTCGGTGAATGACCTTATGTGCTGCTAAGGTGAGTTTCATTTGCTCACTTTTTAATTGCTTTTGCAATCTATATTTTTGGGCTGAGAATACATGCACTTTATTTCAAACGCAATGGATACAAGTACATACTAAATTCTACACCGAGTTTGAACCGAAAATCCCTTAGCTTTGGTAACTAGTAAACTGCTGGTTATAAGAACTGGTGGGCGCAAGTAGTTATATATGGATCCGTAGGGCTTGACATCTCCGTCTGTTCCAGGTATAGAAACCCTAGCCTGAACTATAAAACAGACGTATACTATTTGAGTTTAATACACGTTGGATTGCGTGTATTGTACAAGTTGGTTGCATGTATGTTAAAACAGGGGTGCTTATTATAACGTTAAAGTTTAGTTACCAGGGTGCTCAATTTCGTAGAATAATTTGATAAACGTTTTTGGATGAAACAACTGAAATCTTGTGATCCACCTTTATATACGGATTATGCGCAACATTAAAATTATGAACTCACCAACCTTTGTGTTGACACTTGAAAGCATATTTATTCTCAGGTTCCTAGAAGTCTTCCGCTGTTTGCTTATCTGTTATACAAGCTATGTGCATGGAGTCATACATGCTTTATTCGAGAAAACGTTGCATTCACAAAATCATCACCATGTATCTTATTTTGACTGCATTATCAACGGATGTAGTATTGTAAAATATTAATTACGGTGATTGTCTATATGTAGAAATCATCAAACGTCAAAAACCTTGGAAATTGATATTCAATTATGGTGTGCCTTTTCAAAAGAATGCAATGTTTATAAAACGTATCATGTAGAGGTCAGTACCTCACTGTAAAATCAATGAATGATGTATTCGTTCAAAGGGATTTGGATGGATCATCACAGTTGGTATCAGAGCTTGAGGTCATAGGGAACCAGAATTTGCATTAGTGTGTTTAACTGGTAATTGTTAGGATGCATTAGTGAGTCGGGACTATGACCGTATCTATTTTTACCAAGTTTTGCTTATCATTTATTGTCGAAAATTACTTGTCTATCATATTAAGTCTAAACGCGTCTTACTGCATTGATTGCATAGATAGTGTATAGACAAAATTCACATCTTAGCATATCTGTTACTGTACACTTTGCCTGACATCTTCCGAAGATTCCTCCGTAATTATGGGATCTTGGTATTATATATACATATGTAAATTATGTATTGAAGAGTACCAATCTAAATTCTATAATCTATTTCATATCAAATATCATTTCCCTAATTACACATGATGGATCCCGTATCTAGTTCAAATTCCTTAGATTCCGAAAACTATTCTGATATGGATTTCCACTCGAGCTTCGAAAGCAGTGTGACCGGAATGGATCAACCAATCAGCCATCATCTATTCTGGATGAATTGGGGATGGGTTCGTAGTCTACTTAATCATTGGAGACAAGAAGAAGGCGATCCCTTCCATCCACCACATTCCCCTCTTGGCGAGGAACCTGAAGCACTTACCGGTGAACCTGTTCGTAATACCATTTTCTCTCTCATCTCCAGAGTATCTCGTCATGATTATATACTATCTCAAATTCTGGATCTTATTCATCCGCTCGTCCGAACTGCCAATCATCCCGGTGTAATAGAAGAATTCAACGAGCTTCGCGCTCGGGTAGTGACTTTGGAGAATATGGTGTAAAGATTACAAGCACCAGCAGCATCACCGGCATCAACAGTACCACCATCACCAACACCAACAGTACCATTACCACCACCAACCACAATCGCGTCGTAAACCTCAACTTTACAATCCGACCCACGAACACCAGTGTCATACGCCCTGTAGATACCAAGGAATACCAACAACAACAAACGATGAAGTATTGATTCATAACCTCATCGAAGAAATATTCTGCAGAGAATATGTAGTTTCTAAAAGTTTTAGAGATTATATGTTCTAGTCCTAGTTGAAAACCAGATGAGATTAATATTATATTAACTCATTAAATCCATGATTACATCTAAAGAAAATATATATGTAGGTATATTTTCATAAAGATTGTAATTAAGAAAATTCTTTTGTATAAACTGTTAATGGTGAGAATATTTTAACGGGTAGGTAATACCCGAGAGATATATAAATTCACAATTAATATGTTACATTCTTCGATTCTGATTCAACAAATCATCAACTATACTCACTACTTTCATAACGAGATATATTCTTTCATAGAAATCAAAACAACCATACTCATTCAAATTCAATTACATATTCTGATTTTAACATATCAGACTCCAAGTCAAGATATAACCGATATCATCACTCTTAGATCCCTACATCTTTCAAAGCTGTACTTTGATTTCAAAACTATGCTACAACATCACTCCTATTCATAAAACCCAGAAAAATAATGACGATTACAATCTGCGTTCAAACCCGGCATAAGTCTTGAAAACATCTCAATTAAGAAACAATCGAGATGATGATCCAACCACATGTTATCCACAGTTATGCACTTGGAAAACTCCCGGAACCTAAGTAGAAGTTTAAAATGCATCTATAATCTCTTGGCATTGTTATTACCGAAAATAACTTTACAATCCCTCTCCAAAGTAGTCAAATTTTGTCATATCTCCAGCAAATCAACATCGACCTTTCATTCGAATAGGCCTTATTATAACTTTGATATATAAGTTTGCCCTTCGTCATCGTTACCAGGAAACCTTTTATATCTCGCCACATTAGCAGTACACTTATCAACAACTTCATTGATCTTTAAGCCTCTCCAAAAAATCACTATATTTATTCATTGAAACCCTATCATGTACTCATCTGCATCTTGTAATGGTAGTTGTCATACCAAAAAGCTTGAATAATTATTCTCGAATTTCGCAGGAATTCTACGCCAACAGTTATATATATACATATAACGTCTATCTCCAAGACTTATATACTTCGAATGTGAAGTTTCTAAAAAACACCCTAAACCATGAACTAGTTCTCGAAATTTTGAAAAATGCTGATGAAGCAGCAAAAACTGTAAATGACCTTAACAGTCAAAAGTTTGATGATAAAGAATAGTGTGTTGGCAAAGCTCAGAAAAAGAGAAGGTTTGTAATTGGAAAACGGATTGAGCAAACTATGAAGGAGGCTGTGGACAAATCACAAAGACTAAACCTGCCTTCAAAGAATCCAAATGATTCAGTGTCTGCTGAAGTCATTAACGAATACCTTGCTCCTGACTCTAAACCCTTGCGGACAATATTCTTCATCATCCTCTGATATTAAAAATTCTAAGATATCATCATATCTTTCATTATAAATATCCTCGATATTTCTGAAGATATTTTCATAACTATCCTTATCTGAAATCATTTATCTCCTCGCGTTATCTGTATTACATCATAAAGGAAACTGTTTAGTTTCTATATTCTGTAAACCTTCGAACTTAAATTATGAATGTTATTGAAGTAGTGTTGAGAACTGAAGCATGAGTTAGAATACTATAATGACACTTGATCAACGTGGTTATATTACAGTAAGTCATGCTGAGTTTCTAATAGAACATGACGATTCATAGACCATACCGTCATCATGTACCATGTTACACGACTCTTGTATTCTATTTAACCTCTAAAAATATCAAGAAAATATTTTCTTGATGATTCGGTCTTTTCCGAATATTCTGGTAATTTGACAAATCAAGATCGTGCCATTACAATTTCCTTCTGAGAACATTAACTATGTTCATTTCAAAATCCATACCTACGAATTCTGGACAATTACTTACTGTACTTAAGATCAAGAAGAGAAGACAAAAACATGAAGCTTTGAAGTATAAAGAGGAGTATAAATCACAGCAAATTGGAGAGAGTATTAACTGTAGATGTCAATGATTATAGAAAAACAGAAGCAGAGACATCGAAATATAAGGGAAGATGTGACGACCAGGAAAATTTTGACTTATTTTGAACCAAATTCTCGATATGATTTAATATTTCTGACACGATAAGCAAAATCCGTAAAGTTGAATCTCAAAATTTTTGAACTACTTTCATATATTCAATTACCCTTCGATTGTTCTACGATTCGCGAACAATTATATGTAAATAGATACATATATATAAATAATATGATAACTTGAAAACGTTAACAAAGTATTAAATGTATGATACCGTACATTAAACTTATTGATTTGAATATCTAATTGATATATTTAACTATGAAGTTAAAAGATAATGCCAAACGATTGAATTAAAAGATATTTTTATACATTTATCAATTCCATAAAAATTATGAATGCGTTATATATATATATATATATATATATATATATATATATATATATATATATATATATATATATTCAATTTATAAATATAAGAATTAATTATCTTATTTGTCATCTTAACAAAGTATTATAAATATACATTTTGAAACTATTAACTTAAGAATTTTCTTTTAATATTTGTGTACTATTTAAACAACGTAATTAAGTTATATATTTATATATTATGTATCATGATTATAAATACATATTTAAAAGTATTGAGTACACTTTATAATATACATATACATATGAAAGATAGCTATACTCGTATTCCCGTTTATTTTTCTCAAAAATTCTAGTCATACTTATACAATATTTATACACGTATTATACGAAGCTTCTAGAAGTATTTACTATTGATATATACTAATAAAAATCTGTATTAGTGGAGTATTATGTCATGCATAACATCATCAATTTAACTTATACTAGATATTAGTCAAAAAATACAACATAAAGTATTTACTATTCGTATATACCAATAGTAATTTGCATGATTGATGTATTATGTCATGCATGACATCATGGTATTTAACTTATCCTATATATTTGTCATAAAAAAACAAATTACAAGTAGTATATAAAGGCCTTACATGGTATATTTTTTACACACATTTACATCCATTCTACTTTCAATTCTCTTTCAAGTATTTTCTTATTCTTTCTCTCTAAAAACACTCTCTAATATCATCTCTTCAAGTTCTAGTAAACCTTCATCATCCACAATAAAAACTAGTTACAAAAACAATCCATAAACATCATATAAGAAGTGATCAAGAACACTTTCATTTGGTTCAAGTTTTGATTCCAAGTTTGATATTCTTTAAGCAACCTTTCAAGGAGTCTTTTAAGCTCTAGAAATTTTCTTCATATTCAGCTACTTCCCTTTCTTAAATCAAGGTATTAGCCTTACCAAAACTCTTGTTCAATTCATATAATTATAGCTATCTATATAAGAGTTTATAAACTAGAACATAGTTTAGTTAATTCTAAAATTGTTCACAAACAAAGTTAATCCTTCTAACTTGACTTTTAAAAACAACTTAACACATGTTTTATATCTATATGATATGCTAACTTAATGAGTTAAAACTTGGAAACACATAGAACACCGTAAAACCGGACATACACAGTCGTAGTAAAATCGGGGGCTGTTTTGGGTTGGATAATTAAAAACTATCATAATCTTTGATTTAAAAGTTGTTCTTCTGGGAAAATGATATTTCATATGAACATGATAAAATATCCAAAAATCATGGTTAAACACAAAGTAGAAGCATGTCTTTCAAAATGATCATCAAGATGTCGTTCTTTCGACGGAAATGACTACCTCTTTCAATTATGGACTTGTAATCTGTAACTCCGACTATAAACCACTACTTTTTCAGTTTTATTCTAAAAATTATAGTTCGTTATGAAACCATAGCACTTTGATTCACTCAAAACGGATTTGTAATAAAGAAGTTATGGGCAAAACAATATTGGTTAAAAATGACTAAAATGATTACGAGATTAATTCATTAAAATCTATACTAACCATATCCTAGCTAACTTTTCTTGTATTATACATGTACTCTAACATGTCATGGTTACACAATATGTCAGATAAATCAAAAGACACCACATACACAATACGTGTAACTACAATAGCAGTATCGTGGGTCATGATTGAGTCTTATACATTACATGTATACTATGTCTTGATTATTTCAAGGTGGTGTATCGATCTATATATTTACTACTAATTGTGGACTACTAATTGTGGACTACTAACGTTGGACTGCTAACTTGACAACTTAAACAATCACACGTGATTGAAATTATAAAATTAAACAATCACACGTGATTGAAAATATGAACTTAAACAATCACACGTGATTGAAAATATGAACTTAAACAATCATATGTGATTAAAGATATGATATGAATATAGTTGTATTACATTTTGATATATATATATATATATATATATATATATATATATATATATATATATATATATATATATATATATATATATATATATATATATATTTGTTACAATTTAGTGAATCCAAGGACGACGGCCATATTTTTAATAAGTTGAAAACTTATTATTAATATACTTTTACTACCGTGAGTATATAGTCCCATTTTTAAACTCTAAAATATTTTGAGATGAGAATACATGCATTTTATGTTTTATGCTATGGACACAAATACTTAAAATATATTCTACGTTGAGTTGTACCACCTTGCATATCTTCCCTAATAGCCTGGTAACTAATATTTACATGTTGTAAGAACATGTAAGCGCGAATCCTATTGATAGATCTATCGGGTTTGACAACCCCAACCGGGCTAGTCGCTCTAGTATCATAAATGATTGCATAGTACTTCGTTTTACTACACTTGGTACAGTGTAGGGAGATTTCATAATAAAGGAAATATGCTACATTAATGATTAAGTATGGTTACCGAAGCGCTCAATAACTTATAGAATATCTTTATTGAAACGTTTGTAACTATGAAATCTTGTGGTCTATATTTATATCGATGCTAGCTTTAAACCTATATATCTCACCAACCTTTGTGTTGACTGTTTAAGCATGTTTATTCTCAGGTCCTTAAGAAAGTCTTCCGCTGTTGCATTATCTGAGCAAGCTGTGCATGGAGTCTCATACTTTTATTTTAATAAAGTGTTGCATTCAATAAAACCTTTATCTTGTATTATATTCGACTGTTATGTCACATGTGTAGTATTGAAAACCGATGTATTATGGGGATTATTTCTTAAATAATCGTCCAATTGTTTAAAACATGCATTATGTATAATAATGGTGTGCTTTTTATGAAACGAATGCAATATTTTCTAAAACGTATCATATAGAGGTCAAATACCTCACTATGGGACCAATAAATAATGTACTGCGTTTATAGTAATATGGACGGGTTTTTCAGAAGATAAAAAACCTAACAACAAACCAGAAATTACAAACCGTATATATCGATGCATATAGCAATATAAAGACACGGGAGAACTAAGAACACTATAAAACCAAGAGTATAGTAGAAGTAAATAGATTCTTCCAGCGGTAGATGAAAAAGAAGAATGACAGATATGAAAGTTATGAGTATATCAAGAAGCAGATCTGGATGGAGCATATTGATGAATGCTTTAAAGTATGAGTTGAGAGAGAGAATAAAATGTGTGAGCTGTGGGAATAAGGAAACGAAGAGGGTGGATATATAGTAAAAATATCCGACAGGGCAATCAAAACAGATTATCGCATTTAATCAAAGTGGATCCTAATTTCCTTAATTTTCGAAAAACCAAATCTTATTACGAAGATTTTCTCTAAATCCCTTGAATTCCGGAAATAAACCATGACTACGTCACCAGTTAAAACTAACCTACATTTACTCATTTCACTCTTTTGTGATAACTTCACTTATACTCTTCACATAAACGGATTGTTTTATCCATATTACTCAATGATGATAAAATTCTATTTATCAACTCATATTCGTCATGAAAATATTCTTATTGTTATCCATGACGACCTCGATCAAATTTCGGGGACGAATTTTCTTTAACGGGTAGGTACTGTGACAACCCGGAAATTTTAGACCAAATTTAAACTTTAATCTTTTTATGTTTCCGACACGATAAGCAAAGTCTGTAATGTTGAATCTCAAAAATTTTAAACTATGTTCATACATTCGTTTAACCTTGACCAAACCCTGACGATTCACGAACCATTATAATTGGATTGGAATATATACGTATATATATATATATATATATATATATATATATATATATATATATATATATATATATATATATATATATATATATATATATATATATATATATATATATATATAGTGGACCAATCTATGGATAAGCACTAAATGGGGTACAAACTGGATAAGTAAAATTTCAAATTTTTTTTTTTAAAAAAACGATCCTTTAATATGCAAATAAAAGAAAACAAAAAAATTTTAAAATGTTTTTTAACAAAATCATTCGAAAATCGATGATGAATGGTAAACATCGATGATGAATGGTAAAAATTGATGATGAATGGTAAAATTAACCATTCATCTGGTTAATTTATTATTCTTTTTGTTCGCAATGAATGATAAAATTAATTAATGCTAAAAAAAAGCAGATGAATGGTTAATTTAACCATTCATCTGTTTATGATGAATGATAAAAAACAGATGAATGGTTAATTTAACCATTCATCTGATTTTTTTTAGCATTGATTAATTTTATCATTCATCGTAAACAAGATGAATGATAAATTAACCCGATGAATGGTTAATTTTACCATTCATCATCGATTTTTGAAAGATTTTAAACTTTTTTTTTATGAAAAAATTGATTAGAGGTGCATTTTAATGCAGATTTATGAATGTAAAAAAAAGTAATAAAAAAAATTTTATTTTGCTTATCTCGTTTGTACTCCTTTTAAGCTTATCCATAGATCGTGCCCCTATATATATATATATATATATATATATATATATATATATATATATATATATATATATATATATATATATATATATATATATATATATATATATATATATATTATAACTTGAAAACGTTAACAAAGTACTAAGTATAATACTTTACATGATCGTATTTGACGACGAAATTATAAGATAATATCAAATGATTGAATTATCAAGATACATTGTGATATGATTACCAGTCTCTGTTGAGAGGTCCGCTTTGATTTGAGAAATCTTTCCATTTTAACAATATTCAGAACAATAGTAAAGTGATTTACAAGTAAGAACAAATAGGTCAATTAACGATAACTGGACAAAGATTTGTAGAGATTAACTTTCAACACAATGATTGCCTCGTGTCTTTTGATAAGATAATTATTAGTTTTCATAATATTGAAAACGTTTTATGACACAGATGAAATCTTTTAAAGAATGAATTTGAATATATACAATAAGTCGAAATGTTAATTGTTAGAACTAAATATATAAATAACTTGCAATGTGTATTTAAAACGTGTTCATTAAATATATATGTTTTCAAATTAGTTAAGTACATAATAATAACACTCGCTTAGTGATGCGATTGATATTTAAAACGCTAGTACATAAATGAACTATATCTATTTAAGTTTTAAATTGAAAACATTATATGATATAATATTTTCTATTACGTAAACGATCTAATTTATACTTCGAAATATAATTGTTTTTGAAAAACTAAATATTATAAAAATATTTCAACTATATATAAATGTACAATTTTTATTTTTAATATATATATATATATATATATATATATATATATATATATATATATATATATATATATATATGATTTTAATTGGATACAAAAACGTTTTGGATTTTAGTTAATAGTATCACGTTAATGAATATCGAGATCTTGATTTATAGAAGCAAATAACCACAACACTCAAATGTATAAGTTGTACTTCGAGTAATATAGTCTACCGATGATTAAGTCTAATTATTAATAAAGGTACACGTCACGAAACGTAAAGTGCTAGTTTTCTAAGCGTACGAAACGTCGTTCGAAAAACCGGAAACGGGACATAAGTCGAGCTTCAACGTATAATTCATCGAAACTAAAATTTCAAGTTAACTAGACACGAGAATATAATATAATATATAATTAATTAATATAAATTATATATATTATATATTTATTTAATTATGTCGACAAGCAAAACAACAAAACGATTATGTGCTGTCAAACCTTCCCATGCGATCGCATGGGATATGGCTTAGGAAGCCATGTGATCACATGGCACCTCTTTGCTGGCCAACTCTATAAAGCTCAGTCGAAATCAGTTTTACGCACACACATCTCTCTTTCTATCTTACTCCCTCTGTATTATATTAAAATTATTATTATTATTATTAATATTATTATTATTATTATTATTATTATTATTATTATTATTATTATTATTATTATTATTATTAATATTATTATTATTATTATTATTATTATTATTATTATTATTATTATAATTAAGATTAATGTTAATATTAATCTTATAGTTAGGAGTATAATTATTAGTATTATTATACATAAAATATTACGATGAGGTTATGACCAAATGATTTCAAAACAAGCCTTTTGAGCGGGATAGAGCTAAGGAAACTATGGGTTATAACTATGGAGGCTATGGGTAATGTTCGTGGGTATTGTTCGCAAGTCAAACCTAGTGTTTATCATCTCTGTTGCGTCTACGTACTTTCCTACAATATTGAATCACAATATTGATACGTGAGCATTCATATCTTATCTTTTATATATTAATATTGTATTCATGTCTAGTGCTTGAGTATATATGTTTATACATGTTTGTATGCCAAATTTCGTCGTTAGATAGTTTTACGATGAATCACGAATTTAATACATATACTACTAATATAAGGTATATGATATGCATGTTATTGAAATGCTGGCGAAAAATTAATAACTTTTCATTTAGAAATCGCGTGATTTCGATGAACGGATTAAAAGATATGGTCAACTGAATTATAATTAACATTAATTGAAATTGCTTTTGAATCTGCAATTGATATTTAAAAAAGTTGTTTATAAGATTGATAAATTGGATTTTCAAATATTACTAATCGAGTAAATGAATTTCTATATAAGGCACGTCTCGTCTTGTTGAACAATTGTCAAAGTTGACTTTCTTATCATGTTTTAAAGCTTTATAAACACTATAATCTGGTTTTACAAGTATTGGGAAACGATATAAAATGTTAAAATATATTCAATTGCTATGATCATTCAAATATAATATAACTCTAGAAATAAATAATGTTTTGAGTTTGATAAACTATAAATTCGTTCAACTATCAAGACTTATACTATGTTAATATAATAAACATGTATAGATTTAAAGATCATATTGGGTCAGGTTGACTTTTTGAGATGATTTTTGTTAACTTTTGCATGTCGGTCTCGAGCATTAGGATTGTGATACACTATGACCTGACCTAGCTTGTTAGACATGTATTGACCAACATATGTTCTCTAGGTTGAGATCTACGGTTATTTTGTATTCCGAGTTTCGGTCACATTTCGGTGAATGACCTTATGTGCTGCTAAGGTGAGTTTCATTTGCTCCCTTTTTAATTGCTTTTGCAATCTATATTTTTGGGCTGAGAATACATGCACTTTATTTTAAACGTAATGGATACAAGTACATACTAAATTCTTGTAACAACCCAACCCATTATACAATCGAACACGCGGATTTTTTTTTTTTTTTATACAGTTAGGGTACGCGGCGCGCAACCCTCAATGTGCTCGGCGCGCACAAGGCAAATTCAGTTCTGTCCGGATTTTCCATTTTTCCTTTAATGATCTTCAACTTCTCGAAATTTTTAGACGAAACGGTTTACACAACGATTAATACTAGTTAAAACTCACACGTTCCAATAATAAAATGAGTTTTACGAGACGGGGCCCACATCGGCCGTTTTAAAACTTTCGTACAAAATACAAGTTTTCAACCACATGATTTTAACACAAAATAAAGACCGAGCATGGCGATTGGGGATACGCTACCCAATCCTAATCAAATCCAAAAGCATGACCTTCTAATACCCACGCTTACCCGAGCCGCCAACACACGAACCTATAAAAAAAGTCAACAACGAGAGGGTAAGCTAATGCTTAGTGAGTGAGAATATACTACATACATATATATGCATAAAATAAATGCGCATCGCCAACACACAAATAGGAAACACATACCGCAATCCAAGCATAACTAAGCAATGTTATACCTAACGTACCACCAAGCCAAACCACAAGATTAGTTACAACAATAATAGTACATAAGCATATACATATGGTAGCCAAAACTACAAGGTTAACCCCATAAGCTCAAACATACGAAAGTTGGCCGAACAACCCGAGCCTTAGTGAATTCGCACAACCCGATATTCACTTCTTCACCAATTCAACAACCGAGGTTGGCCGAACTACCCGAGCCTTAGTGAATTCGCACAACCCGAGATTCACTACCTTATCAATAAGATGACCGAACAACCCGAGTCATCATGAATCCGCACTACCCGAGATTCACTACCCAAATTATTATGAATACATGCAAACCGATATTCATTTCCCACACCACAACCTACGCCATAGGGGTTATAACTCCAAATCACAATCCATGTGATAGCGTACACATAAGTGTGCAACTCGCCAACGGTGGTCAACCAAAACGCACAACCGTGCCAATTGGACCTATTACACAAGTCCATAAAAATCCACCTATATCTGAAGTGAGCTCTATAACCGAGAACCACTTCACCCGACCCGCACCCATCCTACACATACATATGCACATAGGATATTAACACTCACCTTGTCGTCTTAATGAATGCAACCGGATAATTCGCAACTCGCCGATGGAAAGTACCTATTCCAATATCACAATACAAGTAACACACTGATAATGCTCCAAATGAACATATATTTAGTAGCAATATCCTTCCAATATGTACAGTTTTCAGTTGCAATTGTTCTATATTCAAGTAATATTCGTTTAAATAAATAAGTGCGAAGACAAAAGACGAAAACGAAGATTTGAAGACGCAAACGTCCAAAAAGCTCAAATGTACAAGATACAATTCAAATAGTTCAATTTATTGATGAGAAACGTCTAAAAATGACAAGAGTACAAGTTGTGAAACGCAAAGTACAAGATATTAAATTGTACGAAAAGGCGTTCGAAAATTCGGAACCGAGACATGAACCAACTATCAACGCGCGACGCAACGGACCAAAAATTACAAGTCTACTATGCACAAGAATATAATATAATATTTAAATAATTATATAAAATTATATATATATTATATTATATAATATAACGTCGACAAGCAAATGGCCAAAAGTTGGTGAGCTGGAGTGCGTCACTCCGCGATCTCGGAGCTGGAAGGCACAATTGCTAAGCGATAGCGGAGCAGCCAAAATCAGAAATGCCTATAAAAGGCACGAGCTTCTGCCGAGTTTGATACACCAAAAAATAATAATACTCCCTCTGTAATAATAAATATATATATATATATATATATATATATATATATATATATATATATATATATATATATATATATATATATATATATATATATATATATATAGGGTAGGGTAGTTTTATATTAGTTAGTTTGGGTAATGTAAAGGTTATTTTACGGGTTTTGAAGTCGAAGCTCTGTCCGTGTAACACTACGCGATAAATAATCAATGTAAGCTATGTTCTCCTTTTTAAATTAAAGTCTCGTAACTAAGTTATTATTATGCTTATTTAAGTCGAAGTAATCATGATGTTGGGCTAAATATTAAAAGACGGGGTTATTGGGTTTTGGACCATAATTGGGGTTTGGACAAAAGATCGACACTTGTGGAAATTAGACTATGGGCTATTAATGGGATTTATATTAAATTAATGATACCTCGTTAATTTAATATAAAGGTTATGATTTGACGTATCTATATATAACCACATACGCTTAATCGGACACGATGGGCGGAATATTTATAAGTACGAATTATTGTTCATTTGACCGGACACGGGGATGGATTAATAGTTACTGGACTCATTAAAACAGGGGTGGATTACATTCAAGGATAATTGGTGTAATTATTAACAAAGTATTAAAACCTTGGATTACACACAGTCGATAACCTGGTGTATTCATTAAACAAAGTATTAAGACCTTGTTACAGTTCGAATCCCCAATTAGTTGGAATATTTGACTTCGGGTATAAGGTTAATTTGGCGAAGACCCTCGCACTTTATAAGTATGACCGATGGACTATTATGGACAAAACCAGATGGACTTATCGAATAATCCAGGACAAAGGACAATTAACCCAGAGTAATAAATTAAATCAAAAAGTCAAACATCATGATTACGGAAGTTTAAATAAGCATAATATATTTTATTTTATATTTCCTCGTACTTTTATTTATTTTGTCATTTTAGTTATTGTTATTTATTTTATCGTTGGTTAAATATCGTCATTTACTTTACGCTTCGCTTAAAATATAAAATCGACAAACCAGTCATTAAACGGTAAACCCCCTTTTATATATTATTACTATGTATAATATATTTTGTACAAATATAATTGTTTAAAAATATAGTGTAAAATAAGTCGTCTCCCTGTGGAACGAACCGGACTTACTAAAAACTATACTACTCTACGATTAGGTACACTGCCTATAGTGTTGTAGCAAGGTTTAGGTATATCCCATCTGTAAATAAATAATTAAAACTTGTGTAGTTTGTTTCGCTTTTCGTACTAAAAATATATAGTATTTTCGTACCCCCACGCTACATCATCACACACTTAGAGTAGATTTACAAACCAACTCAAAACGACACTTAGTGTATTTTCGACCAATTGCACTTCCAAGCACAAACCGCGATCAAAATAACCAATAATCACTAACACAAGTGAAAATGGTCTTAATACACCAATTAAACCCAAAAGCAAGTGTTAAACACTTATCATCCTCAAAATCACCCATAAACCCTAATTTTGACTCAATTCAAAATTAGTCTTTCAAATACACTAAAATGGGTTTCAACATTTCCATAATCACTAAACGTAGTGATTAAACCCAAATACAAGTCCTAAATCATGGCTAAGTCGGTTTCCAACCCAAAACCCACCAACAACAACAATAAACCCGATTACTAGTATCAAAGAACTCACCTCAAGAGTTTAAATGGATTTCTCTACAATTTAGGTTCAAACCCTAACTTTGAATATCAAAATCAAACAATGAAATTCGGAGTTAGAACTTACCACAATAACCAAAACGTAGCTAGAAACGAGGTGAATAACTTTAACACTTGAGCTTTTGATCAAACCAAGCTTCTTCTTCTCCAAAACCCCAATTCTCTCACTAGAACTCTCCCTCTCTCTCTATATAGTTGAGAGTATTTGGTGGATGTCAAAATGATCCAAAGTTGGATCTAATCCAGATGATAAGGCCTCAAAACCGGCCTCAAGTGAAAAGACCAAAAAGCCCCTCATTAAGCTCAAAAATAGAAAAGACATGAATTCTGTCACAGGCCACGTGCGCGGCGCGCTCCCTTAAGTGTGCGTGGCGCGCACATGTCTGGGCAGATTCCGAGCTTTTAATTTTACACCACGCTCCATCCACTATACGTACACCATTCTTAAGCTATGTACCATAAATATTTAGGTCTTACAACTCTCCCCCACTTAGAATCGATTGCGTCCTCGTGATCCTCGTCACGAAACCAAACGGACCCACACTCTACGGTCCTCAAATAAACGTTCCAAACCGACTTCTACCACAATTATCATAAACTCGAAGATTAAACCATTTACCAATTACACACATGCACACATTTCGAGACATGCAATGCACACAACATCCGAAAACTACTACTAGCGTTTAGCATACACGGAAACATCACGCGTTTCATCCATTTCCTCTAGGTAATTCTCCCCAATGAATCACCTTAAACACAATACTGTCAACCGCGGTTTATCAAATCCACAAGTCCGAGCACCAAAACTTGCTCAATCCCTCGCATTGAGATAACTCAACTAATCTCGTACCGAAATATAAATTCCTTAGCGTATCCTTACCAAGTACAATGCTAAAACAACCAAGTCCCAACCTAAGGTCAACAACCAAACCGATGAAGACCGAATAAGGGCGAATCTTTACGGATAACACTTACCACTTAACATCCTTTGTAGTGCGCAATACGACCAATATGCAACTATCGTAACATCATAAACAAACGGCTAAACCCCTAGCGTCCCAAACGAATATGGCAAAGCTAAACCCAAGGTATACAAAATCGGCTCTCGTCACACCCGTAACAACATGTGAGCGAAACACGGCTATCGCATCCCTAATCACACAACATGGTCCTCACGACCCCACCATTGGTGTATAAAACAACCAATAGATCACAACACAACATGGTCCTTACGACCCCACCATTGGTGTATAAAACAACCAATAGATCACAACACAACATGGCCGAAACAACCCGAGCCTAAACACATATGGAGGATGGTCGAAACAACCCGAACCTTAGTTAATTCGTAATAACCCGAAATTCACCAACCCAATCCATATTTCCCACAACGAAATGATCACATAACCCGAGTCATCGTGAATACGCGCAAATCGATATTCACTACTTCCACCCCATAGTATAACCGAGGATGGCCGTACAGCCCGAGCCTTAGTGAATTCGAACTACCTGACATTCACTACCTCAAACTATGAGTCCAACCAACAAGGACAATCGTACCACCTGAAATATTGTGAATACAAACAACCCGATATTCACGTCCCAAACCACACGCAAGAATGGTACTCCCATTCCCCATCGGTACTCGAATTTCCCGATAACGTTATACCACACCAATATAACACTAAACCCATGATGAAGTTAGCGGACCGAACCACGGCCATAACCCACCAATCACTTACGCACTTTTGGCCTCATACAACGAGTAGTGCAACATCGCGCACTGCTACATTATAGTGAACCCTAACGGATCACACTAACCATTCACCACAAACGAAACGTACACGCATACACGAACATCGCTATCACAATCGAGCAAGAACCACCAACATCGCACATAGGCACAAACAATAATTCTCTAGTAGAGAATCCGACACACACACATCCCTTAACCGAGGAATTTCACCTTGCTCGCCAAAAACGCCCATTATCTCTCATCGAGATTCACCACATTACCACCTTGGTGATAATTCAAATCCGAAACCTTACACTAAAACCTCCTCGTGTGGGAGTGTAACTCCCCCACTCAGAACTACGTTCCATAACCGCCTTTTGTACAACCGTACCAAGCTACCAAAGGTAGACTTTACCACAATTGGGTTCACACGACCCATCACCACATCTTGCTCCAACCTTGAGCATGCAAGGATTTTAACCAATCCTTAAACACTTCGAACAGAAGTCACTACAAGTTGCACAACTTTCCTCTCGTAATCTTCCAATTGCTATGGCTTGTCCAATTTTCACCTAGTCACTCATGTACCTAAGGGTTTCTTACCGGTACCCTAAGCACAAAGTAACGCACTACCATCGGAGTCAAATACCACGCTAGTAGGTATGAAAGAGGCACCTAATATCACGTCGCGTAGACTCCATTACCAACATACATCAAGATCAAACACTCGACCTTTAAGGGTTTTATCCACCCGTTGAACCTCATGGTTCCACTACTTCAACACGGAAGCAAACACGTGCTAACAACCGAACACCAAAGCCCATACCCATGGCTTGGTAGAAATATTTCCCAACACTAAGGAATGCTTGGTTGCACCAAGTCTTACGCCCTTCGTTCGCCAATCAAAATGCCACCATAGAGTAATTCCAATAAGAACATCACTCATAACAATAATATGTACAACACAATGCTTTCAAAGTCCGATAGAAATCTTCCATCAACATCTGATCATTCCCAATATACTCCGGGCAAAAACGAGCCTTCGACATAAAAGTCGTCTTTAGAGTATTCAAGTCCATCGATCCTTGTTGCAAATTTTGCAACTCATTACACATTTTCGACAAATCGGCTGAAGTCCGGAACTCCTCGAAGAATTTCTTCTTAAAATCACCCCAAGATAACACCATAAACGGTTTACCACCGACAAGATCAATCTTACCATCCAACCAATCCTTTGCCCTTCCCCGCAACAAGCTAGTAGCGAGCCTTGTCCTCTTCTCGGGAGGGCATTCAATCGTGCGAAAACACCCTTCGACATCCGAGATCCAAGTTGTGCTTACCAAAGGATCCGGTTTCCCATCGTACATCGGAGGTTTGGTGTGACACCCCGTACAAAACCATCATGTACGATTCGTCAACAACAGGATCTTTACACGGTTGAATACTACATGCTGTTTGAAAACCGATTCGCATTCATTAAAAAGATAACGTTTTACAAAGATAACATGTCATAAGACTTATTACAAACCATTGTTCCAAAATAACATGAGTTTACAAATGCAAAACATAGGTTTCATAATTTGAGATATCTCTAGTAATGCAGCGGATAACTAATACAGCAGGTCCTTAACAGCAATTCAATAACAGCATGACATCAAGTCTAACAGCGGAAGCAGTAAACCTCTAGGCACCTGAGAAATACACGCTTAAAAAGTCAACACGAATGTTGGTGAGCTATAGTTTAAGTTGTAATAGTAACGTAAGATAGGCCACGAGATTTCAGTGCTGCAACAGCGTATCAAAACAGTATGAAAAGTATATGCATAACCGTGGGCACCCGGTAACTAGACTTAACGTTTATAACCCCCTGAAAGTACACTTGGCGAGTGCGTATGTTCACGAAGTATTAAACACTCGTTAAATGCTAGCGCGACTAGCCCGAGTGGGGATGTCAAACCCTATAGATCCATATCTAAGATTCGCGTTCACCGGTTCAAAGACCAATGACTAAACGTTACCGTGCTAAAGGGAATGTTTATGCCGTTATATAACCCACATACATACAAAGTTTAAGTACTCGTGCCTAGCATGTAAAATGTAAAAAGCGCATGTATTCTCAGTCCCAAAAATAGTAAAAGTAGTAAAAAGGGATGCTATAACTCACAGTGATAAAAGCGGTAAAGTCGGTAATGAAAGTACGTAAGTAGTAAGTCGGTCCGAAAGGTCGTCAACCTAAATCAAAGGTTACTAGGTCAGTAGGTTGTCTTTATAAATTCTAATAGTGCATAAAATAAGTTTAAGTGTCATCATCATCATCATCGTTCATCATCATAAAAGCTAAGTAAGTTTGACAAGAATAGAGATCGAAATAATAGGCTGACTTCGGTCAGCTGCTACGACCTCTACGTAAATCGAAAAGACGCATAGTCAGTAGATATGGCTCCGTATATGAGTCCCCTAACCACTGACCAATTTACAGAACCTAATTCGTCTTCGTTTGACCGTGGCGACGGTTTAAGTGCAAGTAGGTCCGAATTTTCAGCACAACGTTACAAAGGAGTATTGACTTTCGGAAGGCCATAAATCCTAAACCCTAAATCGGATTAAGACGAGGCCTAAATGGAAAATCATCTACTCAAACCGAACTAACGGAAAATAAACTTTCCAGTAGCCCAGGTGGTCTGATCAGATACAAAAATCAGTGGGTTATGTGCTCCGGTGGGGTTCTTGGTGCTTGATGCTCATCACGGTTCTCATCCTTAATGCTTGTAGCTTCAAGTTTACAACTCGTTGATGGTTTAGCATAACTTTTGACCAAGATTCACCATCAATACACAATATGTTAAGACCAAGTAAGAACACAACTCATTCATGAGTCTTAGATGGATGATGAACCAAGGTTACATCATATCCTTAGTCTTAACACAATTTCAATTCACAATAACAACTAAAGCTACAAACTTTACATCATTTCAACAAGTATAAGCACAATCCAAGTCAAAAGAGGTGATGGAACCCTAAGCTAGAGAGCTTGGATCCATTTCACACAAGTTTCAAGGTTGCAAAGCTAGAAAGCTTGAACCTTTAAGTGTTCTTGAAGATCTTGAAGCATAAAGCTTGGATCTTGAAGATACATGAAGATTACAAACAAAAGTTTGAATCTTTTTCACAAAGCAACATGATCAAAGCAAAAAGAACTTAGATCTAATAAAAAGATATGAAGATTCAAGCTAGAAAGCTTGCATCTTAATTGTTCTTGAAGATCTTGAAGCATAAAGCTTGGATCTTGAAGATGCATGAAGATTACAAACAAAAGTTTGAATGTTTTCACAAAATAGAAAGATTAAAGTATAAAAGAAGTAGATCTACAAAAGATATGAAGATTCAAGCTAGAAAGCTTGAATCTTCCATGTTCTTGAAAGATTCATGCTTGAATCAACAAGATATAAGTAGGATCAAAGCTAAAAGGAACTTTGATCTCCATAATGTGATGATTATAGCCACGAATTTGAAAGGAAAAGAAGAAGGAAAAGAAGACTTACAAGTAATGCTAGAAAGGAAAGAAAGAAAGAAAGAACATGTGTGTGAAAAACCAAAATGATTAAGTGTTGGAATGAGAGGCAAAGGGCTAGTATTTATAAGCAAATGAGATTGACATGGATTGGTGACATGGCACCAAGGGTGCCGTGATTTTGAGGGAGGGGGAGGGGGAGACAAAACTTGCTTTTTGGCTAATGGTGTCTAAAGTGTGTCCTTATGCTAGAATCCTAAGTGACAATATGGATAATCCTTATCCATTATGCTAGTATGACTCATTATTTATTTATTTATTTATTTATTTATTATTATGGGCCACTAGTGATATTACTTGGGCTAATTAATTGGGTCACTAGCTAGAGTAGGGTGGGCTTAAGCCCAACAAGGTAGAAAGTCCAACAAGACTAACTATTGGGCTTTAGCAATTAAATAAATAAAATTAAGCATCCAAAGGCCCAAGTAATTATTATTATAAAATAATAATTAATATTTCGCAGTCCAAAAGTTCTGGTTCCGACAAAAGTCAAACGTGCGCGCAGTCCGCGGTTTATTCGTAACGGCCAGTAACACTAACGGTTATAAAGCATCCAATGGACAAGTTAAGCATTCCACATATACCAAGGCATGTTTTAGGGTGAATATGAATATAAAACACGTGTGCCAAGGTTCTGGAGTAATAAAGTAACACAGTACGCACAAATACGCAGTTTCGCTAAAATACAAGGCACAAAAGCAAGTCGAAAAAGTCGGTTCGTTACATTACCCACCTGTTATTGGAAATTTCGTCCCGAAATTTAAGTTGAGGCAGGCGTTGGAGTTGAGAAAAGGTGAGGATACTTCCGCATCATTTGATCCTCTCGTTCCCAGGTAAACTCAGGTCCACGCTTGGCATTCCATCGGACTCGGACGATCGGAATCCTATTGTGTTTCAAAACTTTGACTTCACGGTCCATAATTTTGACAAGTTCTTCCACGAAGTGGAGTTTGTCATCAATCGTAAGTTCTTCTAATGGTATGATAAGTTCCGGTAGAGCAAGACACTTTTACAAATTTGATACATGGAAGGTAGGATGAACAACACTCAACTGAGTCGGAAGATCCAAACGGTAAGCAACCGGTCTGACACGTTCCACAATTTCAAAGGGTTCGATGTATCGCGGGTTTAACTTTCCGCGCTTTCCAAAGCGAATTACACCTTTCCAAGGTGCGACCTTCAACATTACTCGATCACCCACGTTGAATTCGAAGTCTTTACGTTTAAGATCAGCATAACTCTTTTGGCGATCGCGGGCAGTCTTAAGTCTCGCTTGAATCAGGGCAATCTTCTCTGAGGTTTCATGGACTATCTCGGGTCCGGTGACTTGTACTTCACCTAACTCAGCCCAATAAATAGGAGAACGACACTTGCAGCCATACAACGCTTCAAAAGGCGCGACTTTAATACTCGAATGATAACTGTTATTGTAAGAGAATTCAGCTAACGGCAGATGCCTTTCCCAAGATTTTCCGAAGTCAATAACACAGGCACACAACATGTCCTCCAAAGTCTGAATCGTTCGTTCACTCTGACCGTCGGTCTGGGGGTGATACGCGGTGCTCATGTCGAGACGGGTTCCCGAGGCTTCTTGCAAGGAACGCCAGAATCTGGAAGCAAAATGGGGATCGCGATCTGAGATGATTGATAAGGGTACACCATGTCGAGATACAACCTCTTTGATGTACAGTTGAGCAAGTCTCTCCATTGTATCTGTTTCTTTCATCGCTAGAAAATGAGCAGATTTGGTAAGACGGTCAACGATAACCCAGATTGTATCGTATCCGCCCACCGTCTTTGGTAGCTTCGTGATGAAATCCATTGTAATTGCTTCCCATTTCCATTGTGGATTTATGGTTGTTGAAGTAATCCAGATGGCCTCTGATGTTCAGCCTTAACCTTCGAACAAGTCAAACACCTTCCAACATAAGTTGCAACATCCTTCTTAAGATTTGGCCACCAATACTGTTCCTTAAGATCGTGGTATATTTTTCCAGCTCCTGGATGAATCGAATATCTCGACTTGTGGGCTTCATCAAGTAAAAGGCTTCGTAAATCTCCATAACGAGGTACCCAAATTCTCCCGGCATAACATCGGAGTCCAGACTCCTTAACCTCGAATTTAGAGATGAGGATGTTTAGGTATTCACGAGATATGTTCTAATCCTTGAGAGCCTCTTCTTGGGTTACTCGGATCTGGCTATGGAGGTTCGAATGGATGGTGATGTTCAGAGCCCGAATACGAAGAGGTACCGTTCTCTCCTTTCGACTTAGAGCGTCGACTACAACATTGGCCTTACCAGGATGGTAACAAAGTTCACAATTATTGTCGTTCAGCGTCTCAATCCATCGTCGTTGTCTCATGTTCAGCTGCTTCTGATCAAAGATGTGCTTGAGGCTTTTGTGATCGGTGAATATGGTACTCTTTGTTCCATAGAGATAGTGTCTCCACAGCTTCAATGCGAAGACCACGGCTCCAAGTTCGAGATCGTGAGTAGTGTAGTTTCGCTCATGAATCTCCAGTTGACGAGATGCATAAGCAATGACCTTCGTTCTTTGCATCAATACGCAACCAAAACCATTCTTCGAAGCATCGCAGTACATAACGAAGTCGTCACTGCCTTCGGGAAGAGATAAGATAGGTGTGGTGGTTAACTTATACTTCAGGGTTTGAAATGCTGTTTCTTGTTCGGTTTCCCAAACGAACTTCTTTCCTTTGTGAGTCAGTGCGGTCAAAGGACGCGAAATCAACGAAAAACCTTCAATAAACCTTCTGTAGTAATCGACAAGACCTAGAAATTAGCGGATGTGAGTCGGAGTAGTGGGTGTCTCCCACTTGCTGATAGCTTCAATCTTGGTGGGGTCAACTTTGATACCTTGATCACTCACAATATGACCCAGAAATTGGACTTCCTTCAGCCAAAATTCACACTTGGAGAATTTGGCATAAAGCTGCTCTTGTCTCAAGAGTTCAAGCACTAACCGAAGATGTTGCTCATGTTCTTCTTCGCTCTTGGAGTAGATGAGGATATCATCTATGAAGACGATAACGAATTTATCCAGATAAGGCTTGCAGACACGATTCATGAGGTCCATGAATACAGCGGGTGCGTTGGTTAAACCGAATGGCATCACGAGAAACTCATAATGACCATAATGGGTTCTAAACGCAGTCTTCATCACATCACTCTCCTTCACCCTCAATTGGTGATAACCTGATCGCAAATCGATCTTAGAATAAACGCTTAATCCTTGTAGCTAATCAAAAAGATCGTCAATTTGGGGAAGAGGATATCGATTCTTGATGATCAATTTGTTGAGTTCGCGGTAGTCGATACACATGAGGAAAGATCAGTCCTTCTTCTTCACGAATAAAACAGGTGCGCCCCAAGGCGACGAGCTCGGTTGGATAAACCCTCGGTCGAGCAATTCCTGCAGTTGACTATGCAATTCTTGCAGTTCTGAAGGTGCCAGACGATAAGGCGCACGAGCTACGGGTGCAGCTCCCGGTACTAGATCAATATGGAATTCCACGGCTCTCGGTGGCGGTAATCCAGACAGTTCTTCCGGAAAGACGTCGGGGAATTCATTCACGATTCGCATGTCATTCACACTCTTCTCCTCTAATTCTAAAGCCTTCACGTGTGCTAAAACAGCAAGTCGTCCTTTCTTCATGATCTTCTACGCTTTCATACAACTAATGAGGTTCAGTTTCGAACTACATCTCTCTCCGTTTATAACCAGTGGCTCACCATCTCCTTATGGTATACGAAGAGCTTTATCTCCACAGATAACATCGGCCCTTACTTTAGTCAACCAGTCCATGCTGACAATCACGTCAAAGCTTCCCAATTTGATGGGTATCAAGTCAATTTCGAAATCCACGCCAGCTATGTTAATAATAGCTCCTCGGCCAATTTGGTCAACCTTTTCAAGTTTACCGTTGGCTACCTCGACAAGCATACTTTCTTTTAAAGGAACTAATGACCAATTTATCTTATCACAAAAGTGTCTACATACATAACTTCTATCGGCACCAGTATTAAATAGGACAGAAGCTAAAAGGTTGTTGATAGTGAATATACCTGTCACCAAGTCGGGGTTCTCGCGCGCATCCCTTGCATTAACATTGAAAGCTCTACCACGCGGTGGTCCGCCGTCCTTCTTCTTACTAGGACAATCATTCCTAAAGTGGCCCTGCAGTCCACACTCGTAGCATTTTCTTGGCCCGTTTTGGTTTGTCCTTGCAGCTGGGAAGGGAATCTTGCAGTTCTTGCCAACATGCCCGATCCTGTTGCACTTTTCACAGACCGCATTACAATACCCAGTGTGGGGTTTGTAACACCTCTTGCATTGCGGTAGGGTACCTTTGTAGTTCGGGTTGGAGCTTGTGCCGGGGTTGGGGTTTCCACCGTTGTTGTGTCTCTTAGCGGGGGTTTGATCATAGGTCCTCCCCTTACTGTTATCCCACTTTCGCTTGTCACTACTACCCGCTTCAGACTTGGACTTCTCCGGTTCATCGATGAGAATCTGATTCATGAGTGTATGCGCCATGCGCATTGCTTCGGGAACATTCGGTGGCTTGGACGAGGTGACATTACCCTTGATGGACTTAGGGAGTCCCCAAAAGTATCTCTCCATACGCTTGAATTCCGGGGTGACCATGGTAGGACACATAAGAGCTAACTCAAGAAACCTCCGATTGTAACCATCGAGATCGTTGCCAACAGCCTTCAATTGCATAAACTCCATTTCCATCTTTTGTATCTCGGTTCTCGGACAATACTCATCAATCATAGCCGCTTTGAACTCCTTCCATGGCGTAGCATACGCCTCATCAATGCCTTGTGCCTGTGCCATGGTGTTCCACCACGTGAGGGTGCCATCAGATAGCGTGCAGGAAGCAAATTTGGTTTTGTTAGACTCGGAACAGTTGCTGACACGGAATACTGATTTAAGCTTTTCAAACCATCTTGTGAGACCAACAGGCCCCTCAGTTCCGCTGAAGTTATGTGGTTTACAGCTCTGGAATTCCTTGTAGGTGCACCTGTTTCGAACGGGTTGGATAGCCGGCGGTGGTTCAGCTTGAGGGTTCATTTCCGCCAAGGCTGCGACGACTCGTTCATTAATCATCTCTTCGATTTGAGCTGCTGTAGGTGTTGTTCGTGTGTTTGCCATTGCCCTTCGAAACAAAAGTTTTGACTTAACTCAAAATCCAGCATACAACATACAATAATACCGTATATAGTAAACATGGAAACAACACAACGCATGCCAATATAGTGACGCAACCAGGTATAAATACCGCAAAACCAACATACAGTAATGTAGATAGAACACTGTGTAAGAATTAAACAATACAAAGTTCCATTCATTAATAAAGAGTTGTATACATTCGCATAAGTTCGCACATTACATAAGGAAAACATGAAACTACAAACGAGATTACAAAATGAAACCTACTACAAAGCTCTATGGTGACGGTGGGTAAAGGATGTCCAGCACATGGGACATCTGCTCCTCGAGCTCAGTCACCAGAGCATGGAGGATCTCCACCTCCCTCGTCAGTTCCTCGACAGAGGGAGGGGCTGGCAGAGCAGGCGGAGCTACTGGTGCAGGTAGCGCTGGTGGTGCAGATGGTCTGGCTCCAGAGGTAGATGATGCACGGAGGTAAGGCTTACGCACGAAGGATCAGCCGGGTAAGGCACGACCCGCTTTCCGGCAGTAACCCTATAAAGCTGGCCATGTGCGTCAGTGAATGCTCATCCTCCGTTGTTCCCCGGAATAACGGTGCCATCGAAACGGTACCGCTTCTTCAGCGGGGTGGAGGGTGGCTGCACAGGTGCATCATCAAGGTCCTCCTCGTCGGAGTCATTATCGCTAGAGTCGTCTGTGGACGAGCCGTCGGATGATGAATCAGCTGGGAGTGGCTGTACGGGTGGCTTTACTGGCTGTCCTTGAGCGGCCATCATCTGTCGGTATCTGCCGGGCGAAATCGGCACAAGACGTCTATCAGGAGCGCGTCGGCGCCACATGCGTAAATGATTACGGAATGGGCCTTCCCCGAATTCTGCGGGAATCACAACACCACCGGGGCGGGGCTGTGGCTCCTGAGGTACCGGGGCAACTGGAGCTGGAATCTCTGGAGGGTCCTGGGCTCCGACGGCGGTAACCACTGGTACAGGTGTATGGCTGCTGGTTCTGGAGGATGAAGCACCGAGGTAACTGGTTAACGGGATCTGTGTGTCGGTAGCAGCAGTAGGTGAGGTGGCTGACGAGTCTGAATCGCTGTCCAAAATGATGACAGGTGGAATACCCGACATCTGAAAAAGGAAAATAACTTTTCCATATCAGTAAGTCATAAGCAAGCATGTATTAGGCACTATAGCAACCTAGCATGGCAATAACAACAGTGCTAAACAGAAATAACATGTGAAAGCAGATAATAATCATGCAATAGCGGAAGTAAGCATACAACAAGTTCGCATGGTAGTGAAGATAAGCAATAGTATGCAGTAAGATCACATAGCTGAGAAAGTAGACAAAAGCATGCAGTAAGTTTTGCAGAAACAAGTAAACTAGCAAGTTGTAGATTAGTCCTATTAGTGAATTCCTACCCGGGTTGGTTTAGACTCACTAATGCAACCTAATTCCCTACAACCAATGCTCTGATACCAACTATGACGCCCCGTACAAAACCATCGTGTATGATTCGTCAACAACAGGATCTTTACACGGTTGAATACTACAAGCTGTTTGAAAACCGATTCGCATTCATTAAAAAGATAACGTTTTACAAAGATAACATGTCATAAGACTTATTACAAACCATTGTTCCAAAATAACATGAGTTTATGAATGCAAAACATAGGTTTCATAATTTGAGATATCTCTAGTAATGCAGCTGATAACTAATACAGCAGGTCCTTAACAGCAATTCAATAACAACATTACATCAAGTCTAACAGCGGAAGCAATAAACCTCTAGGCACCTGAGAAATATACGCTTAAAAAGTCAACACGAATGTTGGTGAGCTATAGTTTAAGTTGTAATAGTAACGTAAGATAGGCCACGAGATTTCAGTGCTGCAACAGCGTATCAAAACAGTATGAAAAGTATATGCATAACCGTGGGCACCCGGTAACTAGACTTAACGTTTATAACCCCCTGAAAGTACACTTGGCGAGTGCGTATGTTCACGAAGTATTAAACACTCGTTAAATGCTAGCGCGACTAGCCCGAGTGGGGATGTCAAACCCTATGGATCCATATCTAAGATTCGCGTTCACCGGTTCAAAGACCAATGACTAAACGTTACCGTGCTAAAGGGAATGTTTATGCCGTTATATAACCCACATACATACAAAGTTTAAGTACTCGTGCCTAGCATGTAAAATGTAAAAAGCGCATGTATTCTCAGTCCCAAAAATAGTAAAAGTAGTAAAAAGGGATGCTATAACTCACAGTGATAAAAGCGGTAAAGTCGGTAATGAAAGTACGTAAGTAGTAAGTCGGTTCGAAAGGTCGTCAACCTAAATCAAAGGTTACTAGGTCAGTAGTTTGTCTTTATAAATTCTAATAGTGCATAAAATAAGTTTAAGTGTCATCATCATCATCGTTCATCATCATAAAAGCTAAGTAAGTTTGACAAGAATAGAGATCGAAACAATAGGCTGACTTCGATCAGCTGCTACGACCTCTACGTAAATTGAAAAGACGCATAGTCAGTGGATATGGCTCTGTATATGAGTCCCCTAACCACTGACCAATTTCCAGAACCTAACTCGTCTTCGTTTGACTGTGGCGACGGTTTAAGTGCGAGTAGGTCCGAATTTCCAGCACAACGTTACAAAGGAGTATTGACTTTCGGAAGGCCATAAATCCTAAACCCTAACTCGGATTAAGACGAGGCCTAAATGGAAAATCATATAATCGAACCGAACTAACAGAAAATAAACTTTCCAGTAGCCCAGGTGGTCTGATCAGATACAAAAATCAGTGGGTTATGTGCTCCGGTGGGGTTCTTAGTGCTTGATGCTCATCACGGTTCTCATCCTTAATGTTTGTAGCTTCAAGTGTACAACTCGTTGATGGTTTAGCATAACTTTTGACCAAGATTCACCATCAATACACAATATGTTAAGACCAAGTAAGAACACAACTCATTCATGAGTCTTAGATGGATGATGAACCAAGGTTACATCATATCCTTAGTCTTAACACAATTTCAATTCACAATAACAACTAAAGCTACAAACTTTACATCATTTCAACAAGTATAAGCACAATCCAAGTCAAAAGAGGTGATGGAACCCTAAGCTAGAGAGCTTGGATCCATTTCACACAAGTTTCAAGGTTGCAAAGCTAGAAAGCTTGAACCTTTAAGTGTTGTTGAAGATCTTGAAGCATAAAGCTTGGATCTTGAAGATACATGAAGATTACAAACAAAAGTTTGAATCTTTTTCACAAAGCAACATGATCAAAGAAAAAATAACTTAGATCTAACAAAAAGATATGAAGATTCAAGCTAGAAAGCTTGCATCTTAATTGTTCTTGAAGATCTTGAAGCATAAAGCTTGGATCTTGAAGATGCATGAAGATTACAAACAAAAGTTTGAATGTTTTCACAAAATAGAAAGATTAAAGTATAAAAGAAGTAGATCTACAAAAGATATGAAGATTCAAGCTAGAAAGCTTGAATCTTCCATGTTCTTGAAAGATTCATGCTTGAATCAACAAGATATAAGTAGGATCAAAGCTAAAAGGAACTTTGATCTCCATAATGTGATGATGATAGCCACGAATTTGAAAGGAAAAGAAGAAGGAAAAGAAGACTTACAAGTAATGCTAGAAAGGAAAGAAAGAAAGAAAGAAAGAACATGTGTGTGAAAAACCAAAATGATCAAGTGTTGGAATGAGAGGCAAAGGGCTAGTATTTATAAGCAAATGAGATTGACATAGATTGGTGACATGGCACCAAGGGTACCGTGATTTTGAGGGAGGGGGAGGGGGAGACAAAACTTGCTTTTTGGCTAATGGTGTCTAAAGTGTGTCCTTATGCTAGAATCCTAAGTGACAATATGGATAATCCTTATCCATTATGCTAGTATGACTCATTAATTATTTATTTATTTATTTATTTATTTATTTATTATTATGGGCCACTAGTGATATTACTTGGGCTAATTAATTGGGTCACTAGCTAGAGTAGGGTGGGCTTGAGCCCAACAAGGTAGAAAGTCCAACAAGACTAACTATTGGGCTTTAGCAATTAAATAAATAAAATTAAGCATCCAAAGGCCCAAGTGATTATTATTATAAAATAATAATTAATTTTTCGCAGTCCAAAAGTTCCGGTTCCGACAAAAGTCAAACGTGCGCGCAGTCCGCGGTTTATTCGTAACGGCCAGTAACACTAACGGTTATAAAGCATTCAATGGACAAGTTAAGCATTCCACATACACCAAGGCATGTTTTAGGGTGAATATGAATATAAAACACGTGTGCCAAGGTTTCGGAGTAATAAAGTAACACAGTACGCACAAATACGCAGTTTCGCTAAAATACAAGGCACAAAAGCAAGTCGAAAAAGTCGGGTCGTTACATTTGGTCCTCATGAAGCTCTTAAGACAACGCTCCATTTCACTACTACCCCAAAATTCGGAATACCTCCTATCTATTCTTTCTTCCAATGCACTCATTTGCTCCGCAACTGCGGCCGCAACTCTAGTATTAAACTCCTCGTCATTCGCCTCGATCTCGTTTCGCGTCGTCATTCTAAAGAATGCCAAACGATTAGTCCACGAACATAGAAAACCATACGTACCACACCACCCCATATTGCTAAACACTCGTCGTACATCACTTGTTAGACACAATTTGCATCCGTAATAAGGTTTGCAAGTCCTTATTACGCACACACGCCATATCAACTTGTTAGTACAACGACTATCTTGCTTGATGATATCCCCAACGCAAACAATAACAAAACACAATGCAAAGTATTTTAATAATATCCACGTATTAATACACATGTTAGTCCACCCACAAACAAGGACACTAACTACAACCCGTTCCGACCCGTACTCCTACAAGTCCCGCAACAAATACGCACACACAAAAGTCTAAGTCTAGGCACCTATCTCAAGTCACCTAAATCCCTTAGACCATGTTCTGATACCACTTGTAACAACCCAACCCATTATACAATCGAACACGCGGAATATTTTTTTTTTTTTTTATACAGTTAGGGTGCGCGGCGCGCAACCCTCAATGTGCGCGGCGCGCACAAGGCAAATTCAGTTCTGTCCGGATTTTCCATTTTTCGTTTAATGATCTTCGACTTCCCGAAATTTTTAGACGAAACGGTTTACACAACGATTAATACTAGTTAAAACTCACACGTTCCAATAATAAAATGAGTTTTACGAGACGGGGCCCACATCGGCCGTTTTACGACTTTCGTACAAAATACAAGTTTTCAACCACATGATTTTAACACAAAATAAAGACCGAGCATGGTGATTGGGGATACGCTACCCAATCCTAATCAAATCCAAAAGCATGACCTTCTAATCCCCACGCTTACCCGAGCCGCCAACACACGAACCTATAAAAAAAGTCAACAACGAGAGGGTAAGCTAATGCTTAGTGAGTGAGAATATACTACATACATATATATGCATAAAATAAATGCGCATCGCCAACACACAAATAGGAAACACATAACGCAATCCAAGCATAACTAAGCAATGTTATACCTAACGTACCACCAAGCCAAACCACAAGATTAGTTACAACAATAATAGTACATAAGCATATACATATGGTAGCCAAAACTACAAGGTTAACCCCTTAACCTCAAACATACGAAAGTTGGCCGAACAACCTGAGCCTTAGTGAATTCGCACAACCTGATATTCACTTCTTCACCAATTCAACAACCGAGGTTGGTCGAACTACCCGAGCCTTAGTGAATTCGCACAACCCGAGATTCACTACCTCATCAACAAGATGACCGAACAAACCGAGTCATCATGAATCCGCACTACCCTAGATTCACTACCCAAAATATTATGAATTATTTCCCACACCACAACCCACGCCGTAGGGGTTATAACTCCAAATCATAATCCATGTGATAGCATGCACACAAGTGTGTAACTCGCCAATGGTGGTCAACCAAAAAGCACAACCGTGCCAATTGGACCTATTACACAAGTCCATAAAAATCCACCCATATGTGAAATGAGCTCTATAACCGAGAACCACTTCACCCGACCCGCACCCATCCTACACATACATATGCACATATGATATTAACACTCACCTTGTCGTCTTGATGAATGCAACCGGATAATTCGCAACTCGCCGATGGAAAGTACCCATTCCAATATCACAATACAAGTAACACACTTAGAGTGGATTTACAAACCAACTCAAAACGACACTTAGTGTATTTTCGACCAATTGCACTTCCAAGCACAAACCGCGATCAAACTAACCAATAATCACTAACACAAGTGAAAATGGTCCTAATACGCTAATTAAACCCAAACGCAAGTGTTAAACACTTATCATCCTCAAAATCACCCATAAACCTTAATTTTGACGCAATTCAAAATTAGTCTTTCAAATACACTAAAATGGGTTTCAACACTTCCATAATCACTAAACCTAGCGATTAAACCCAAATACAAGTACTAAATTATGGCTAGGTCGGTTTCCAACCCAAAACCCACCAATAACAACAATAAACCCGATTACTAGTATCAAAGAACTCACCTCAAGAGTTTAAATGGGTTTCTCTACAATTTAGGTTCAAACCCTAACTTTGAATATCAAAATCAAACAATGAAATTCGGAGTTAGAACTTACCACAACAACCAAAATGTAGCTAGGAACGAGATGAACAACTTTAACACTTGAGCTTTTGATCAAACCAAGCTTCTTCTTCTCCGAAACCCCAATTCTCTCACTAGAACTCTCCCTCTCTCTCTCTCTAGATAATTGAGAGTGTTTGGTGGATGTCAAAATGATCCAAAGTTGGATCTAACCCAGCTGATAAGGCCTCAAATCCGGCCTCAAGTGAAAAGACCAAAAAGCCCCCCATTAAGCTCAAAAATAGAAAAGACAGGAATTCTATCACAGGCCACGTGCGCGGCGCGCTCCCTTAAGTGTGCGCGGCGCACACATGTCTGGGCAGATTCTGAGCTTTTAATTTTACACCACGCCCCACCCACTATACGTACACCATTCTTAAGCTATGTACCATAAATATTTGGGTCTTACAATTCTACACCGAGTTTGAACCGAAAATCCCTTAGCTTTGGTAACTAGTAATTGCCGGTTATAAGAACTGGGGAGCGCGAGTAGTTATATATGGATCCATAAGGCTTGGCATCCCCGTCTATTCCAGGTATAGAAACCCTAGCCTGAACTATAAAACAGACTTATACTATTTGAGTTTAATACACGTTGGATTGCGTGTATTGTACATGTTGGTTGCATGTATGTTAAAACAGGGGTACTTATTATAACGTTAAAGTTTAGTTAACAGGGTGCTCAATTTCGTAGAATAATTTGATAAATGTTTCTGGATGAAACAACTGAAATCTTGTGATCCACCTTTATATACGGATTATGCGCAACATTAAAACTATGAACTCACCAACCTTTGTGTTGACACTTGAAAGCATGTTTATTCTCAGGTTCCTAGAAGTCTTTCGCTGTTTGCTTATCTGTTATACAAACTATGTGCATGGAGTCATACATGCTTTATTCGAGAAAACGTTGCATTCACAAAATCATCACCATGTATCTTATTTTGACTGCATTATCAATGGATGTAGTATTGTAAACTATTAATTACGGTGATTGTCTATATGTAGAAATCATCAAACGTCAAAAACCTTGGAAATTGATATTCAATTATGGTGTGCCTTTTCAAAAGAAGGCAATGTTTGCAAAACGTATCATGTAGAGGTCAGTACCTCACTGTAAAATCAATGAATGATGTATTCTTACAAAGAGATTTGGACGGATCATCACATAAATTCATCTTGCAATTATTCTTCAATTTATCCGGATTACAAATGAATTCTATTAAGACAACCTTGTATGGCATTCATGTTTCTCGAGAAGATATGAGTTCTTTTTCGGCTATTTTCGATTGTAAAGTAGGCATTTTTCCTTTGGAATATTTAGGCAATCCGGTTGGCCTATCTAGAAACAAAGTCTCATTGTGGCTCCCGATTATTCAAAAGTTTAAAAGAAAGCTCGCGAGTTGGAAAGGAAGATGCCTTTCTTTTGGTGGAAGACTTGTTATAGTTAATGTGGTTCTTTCTAATTTACCCATTCACTTCATGTCTTTCTATAAAACTCCAATCTCTATTATCAAACACCTCGAACGGTATCGTAGAAATTCCTTTGGGGTGGAGATTGTCTAAAAAAGAAACAAGTCTTGTTAAATGGGACTCGGCATGCTTACCTAAAGAGATGTTGGGGGGGGGGGGGGGGGGACTTGGCATTACATCTCTCTGGGTAAATTTTTTGGCTTTGTTAGCCAAATGGTGGGCGAAATTAAATTCTAATAAACAAGCAATTTGGAAATCAATCGTCGTATCATCTTTCAGCACTTCGTTTAGAGGAAAAATCATGAACAATGTGGCGTCGTTGCAATCGTCCCAACTTTCACCAATTTAGAGAGATTTAGTTAATTTACAAAGTGAAGATTCTCTTCAAAACATTGTTGGGCCTAAATGCCAATTAATTGGACTTGGAAGCTTGGGAATGGGGCGAGAATCTTATTTTGGATTGACTCGTGGGTCGACGGTCATACATTAAAAGATGAATACCCCTCTTTTTATCATAAATGCCTCAATCAATTTGTTTCTGTTATTAATTGCCGATACCCCTTAAATATCGATCAAGAACAGAAGAGGTGAGACTGTTTTCTCACGCACCCTCTTGATTATTATGCGTTGATCAAACTGCTACAATTGCAAGCTTTTTTGGCTCGGTTCAAACTCATCGACAATACTGCGGACGAAGTCGTGTGGAAGATTGATCATGTTGGTCCTTATTCTGTGTCGGATGTAGTGAGACTTATTCTTCAAGCTGGTAATATCGTTTCTCCCGTGTGGCCCAAAGTTGTATGGGGTAATAACGTTCCTTCCAAAATCATGCTCTTTCATTGGTTGGCAATTAAGCAAAGTATTCCCGTTCGCGTTATTTTATCTAAGAGGCATATTCTTCCTCCCAATCATTCATTGTTATGCGTTTGGTGCATGAACGAAAGAAGAAAATATTGAACACCTTTTATTACATTGTCCTTGGTCTTTTAAGATTTGGGCCGAGTTATTTCGTTGGTGGAATCTTAGATGGATTCTTCCAAGATCGGTTGAAGAGGTTTCGTTTGATTGATTTTTTGGCATGGGTATTAACGGTTCAAAGTTATGGAAGATGATAATGTGGGCTATTTGTATCGCTCGTAACGAATTCATCTTTAAAGGCAATTTTACTTGTCGTTCGGTGCTCGTAAGGAATATCAAGTTAAAAGTCTTTCTTTGAGCAACTAATCTTAAGTTTTGCCACGGGTATTAAGCTTATGTTTGGGATCAAAATCCCTTTTTATTATGCTATTAGTATTATTTGATTTGATTTACTAAAATTTGCATTCAATTGAAATGAATTTGTTCTGCCTTTCAAAAAAATAAAATAAAATTAATGTTAGAAGAAGATATCATACCGAATTTTAGTTATTTGATTATAGGTGATATTTATAGTTATTATTACTTTAGTTAATACTCCGTAATTAATTTGTATAAAATAAGCAATTTGTTGAGACAACAATCATGATTTTCTTATTGGCAAAATCTTTTCTTGTTTGCACAAACATTCAATCAACTTGACTTCAACTAGTATTATTTTCGATAATTCCACATACCTACTAAACTGAATTATTTTCACTGTTATTTAACTAAAACTAATATATCCTACAAGCTCAAATAATTATTCCAATTGTTTCGCCCGTTTCAATTTAAAAATTTATGTAAACTTGAGTCTTACATTACATAACATGTTTTAATTTTCAAATGTAATGGTTACTACTTTAAAATGGTGAATTTCAAGTTTTATTCAATCGGTATTTTTAGCCAAAATTAAACAATAACATTTTCAAACGAAAGCTAAAGATCTATATATTGCCTTATGTATTTGTGCTTAAGGCACCATAAATTATTGCCTATTAGACCACTTTCAATCACCACATAATTTTTTAGTTTTTTAAAAAACTGATTAACAAATCAGCGTCACTTCAACACTTTCTTAAAAAGACCGAAAAGAGTAAATGTTAGTAACAATTACATATACTTCTTTAGAAAGACTATGACCCACTTATTATTTAATTGATTTAAAAAAAATATAAAACATTATATTAAAGAAAATTAAAAAGTAAAATTATATTAAATTATTCCTTAAAAGTTTTTATTGTTGTATTTGTTAAACCTTTGACACAAATTATATAAAAAAAGAGTAGGCAAAAATTATGTGTTGTTGAATGCATGAATCAATTAAATTGAATTTCACTTTTAATATTGTTGGTCTTACTTGGCTCCACCACATAATGTCTTCTTGCGTTTCTATAAATAGGAAGTGAGACTGAGGTTGTAAGAAGACATAGTATGACATTTGATTCCGTATGGTGTCGCTTTATATTGAAAAAAGACGTAGTCAATGGCCACAAAGTTGATTGTGGTCTTAGACTGTATTACTTTTGATAAATTGAAAAAGTGAAAATAAGGCGTTTGACAAGATTTATTATCCTGTCCATTTAATTTCGGAGTATTATATAGGCAGTAAAGGCTTAAATTAACATTTTTTAAAAAATTGTGCAGTTGGTCCTTGTATGATTTACTCTATATTACGTGATGTGATTTGCACAAAATTACGCCGATGATCCCTATCACTAATGATTATTAATTACTTTTGTTAAATTCATTCATGTGTCACGCGCATGGGGGTATTTTCCACGTTCCCTTCGACACATTTTCTTCTCCTCTTCTTCTTCTCTTTTTTTTTCTTCTCTAGCCATGTATCTTTATATTTTTTCAGGATTGTATGTGAAGGAAAAGAAATGAAATAAATGGTGAAGATGACGGTCCTCCCAATATAATTTGAGAGGGTCTTATAATTTGAGAGGAAGACTTAAAAATAAAATTACACTATATAATATTTCCACTTTATTTCTCTCCTCTCTAACATAAAACTCAAGATGAAAATTACACCTAAAGAACGTTTGACATCTAAAGCCAGCTGCAAAAACATCCTAACTCCGTTGAACATAATTGTTCATGAAGAACGAAGATCCAAATCGTTAATTACAACATGAAAAATATTTCTTTTACGTAGATCGAGTTTTGTTGCTCTAACCTAAAGATCAACTGGCATACTTGAATTTCTAAGCATGGAAGTTTATATCATGAGTGATGGTTTCTCGAATTTCTTCTCTTTTAGATGTTCTTATTTTTTGGTGTGAACTCATTTAAATGTGATTCTTTGCAACTGCTAGTTTTAGTTTCCTTTGTTGGGCCGCTCCAACGCTATCCGTTCTCACCCCACTTTGCACCGTGACATCGAGGGCGTCGTTGGCAACATGTTCGCTCTCGCTCTGTTATTCGTATTTTCAGTGCACCTTTCACCACGAGCCTACCGGTTCCCTTTTTATCGTTACAATTAAACAAATAAATGACTACTTCTAGTTTTATTTATTTATTTATTTATTTATTTTCAATTTAACTCATACCATTCTCACAATAAATATAATTATATTTTATTAATTATAAATAAATATAAATATAAATATTAGTATAATTATAGATTTTAAAAATAGAATTATAAATAGTAATTATATAAATAATAGTGTCTATTTTTATTTTTATTTTTTGAAAAAGAGTGTGATGGTTGAAAGTGCTTATAGTCTTAGTCTATTTTATAAAGAAATGCCGACATGATGATGATCTACTAGTTTGTCAAAGGAGAAAGTGTGATATGTTTGAAATGTTCTTAGTCCTAAGATATCCATAAGACCATAATTAAATTTTTTCAGAATTAACTGTCACATGCCAACATCGGCCTTCTCTTATGGAACTAATGAGAAATGAATATTGACATTCATTACACCTTTCTTACATTAACTTAGGGTGTACTTGTTTACCTCTTAATTGAATGGTTCAACGCTGAATGTTGAACGGTTCAGCATTCTGTGCGTTTGTTTATGATCTCTGAATGACATATGATGCTGAATAGTTCATCATTCAGTGTCGAATCATTCAGACTCTCTTAACCATTAAACACCTAAATTTTCTGTAATATCTTCTTGAAACCGTATCCATGACACTTAACAAACAAGTGTATTGAATTTTTTATTCATGTAACACGTTAATAAGGTAATTTTACTAGATTCATATCGTTCAATCAAAATGATTATCAAACAACTTATTTTCATTCAGAGCCAAATTTATTTAGCGGCTTTGAATCATTCAAATTATGAGTCATTCAACGCTAAATTATTCATTTTTATCAAACAACTCACTATATTAGTAATCAAGTAAACACAAGGTACATGTATCAATGAGAAACGTACAAAACAACTATCGCCTGGAATGTGAGCGTCTGTTCTCAATTTCATTCGACCATCGCAAAAGTTAGCGTGAAATTATGAGAATTGAACTTGCGAGGACTTGGTTGTTTGTGTTGGTGTTTTCGGAGGATATGTGAGCCCTGATAACGAGAACGAAGGGGTGTGATCTTATATGTTGTTTTATTTTCTTATGGGTCTTTATGAATATGATCATATTTATACTCATATACCATATAAAAATAATTTACCTTTACAAACGTTCAACTTAAGTTAAAAACGTCTTACCATGGGGCGTCAAATTTGTTTTTGATGGCAATATTTAACGTTACTAATGCCTGTTTCGGGGCGTAAAATTTGACGATTTTGGGGCGTTGGTCATATTTACAACGAGCCAACTCAAAATTGCTCGTCAATAAGATTTTGATACCTCATTTCCATCTTACTTTATTTATTTTCTTGCCAACTTTAAATCATATTTATCACATCATTCAGAATTTTTTCACTCAAATTTGATAGTCACCATAATCTACTTTTAAATTTAACACTGACACGTTACAATCAAAAGCTTTTCTCACCGATCAAAAATATCAAATTTATCTCCGCATCATAGGTCATTTTAACGTTTAGTCTAAAGCCATTAAAATAAAAGAAAAATTACTAATAAAATCCAACTTTCACAACAGGTCAACAATGAAAATTCATGTGTGATCCTGACGCCGAGCCACGTAACGGGATAGCATCCAAAGTAGTCGTTACAAAAGAACGAATGAAAAGATGAAACGGTCAAAAGGGGTTGAGCGGAAAATGACGTTGTCGTTCTTAGTGGTGCTTTTTGACTGGGCATGAAAACACAAATATGTTGATAAAACTAATGTACGCCGTGTGGACCACGTCATGAAATAGGACCCAAAAAGGTTGAAAAGATGAAACGGTCAAAAGGGTTTGTTAAATGTCTTCAGAAAATTGGGTGATGATGGCCTGGTTTCTATTGGTTTAAATCTACTTTTTTGCTATTTGGTTGATGTTTGGCTGATTTGTTCATACCTTTTCCGTAGTCGAGTCTATTCGGGTGGGCTCGATGTCGTTGCCGACGTGTGTTGACTTTGTTGACCTCAGAAAATTGATGTTTATTGGAGTAATTCTCTCGGGGTCCTTTTTTCTGCTCGAACGGGGATTTGATCTTATTCGACGGGCTTGTATTTCTCTTTGGAGTTGATACGAGGTTTTCGGGTACGAGAGGTTGCTTTGGTTTGCAGGCCTTGGGTTAGATGCTGCTGGAGTGCCCGACGTTCATGTTTGTTGTGCGGCTTCTGATTAGTGACGATTGTGGAGTTAGATACGGGATCGGTTTTATATATGTTTTAGATTTAGGTTAGGTGGTTTGTACGTTAGTATTGTCAATCACATTTTCAATGTGCTCGCTCTCTTCCAATGATATCGTCCAATGTTTGTAAGACGATCAGAGCGAGACCTTTCAATTATCTTCGTTTGTGTGTACCACGGAATCTTAATGATCTTATATATATATATATATTAATATTTTCGCCGAAAAAAAAAATAAAATAAAACCTGATCCAGCTTTTTAAGTATTTTTAGGTTTGTTAACGTGTTACTTAAATTTTCAAAAGATTGGTCAACATCTGCTATTAATGGATCACTTCCTTAAAACTCACCAATAGCATATATTTTAGGTGTCTAAAAAAATTTTAACTGTTAAGATATCATCCGATTATATTTCGTACATTTAATAATTAACATATACAGCCTCACTTATTTATGTTTTATTGGTTGCTAATAAGGACACTACTATCTCTCAATTATAATCACACACCAAATCAATCATATGCATTAGTACTTTTGATAGTGCTAATTTTGAGTGAGTTTAGATGATGCTATTTAAGAGTTGAATGGCCTTCATCAATCAGATTTTAAGACTTTGTTTTAGTGCTAATTTTGAGTGAGTTTAGATGATGCTATTTAAGAGTTGAATGGCCTTCATCAATCAGATTTTAAGACTTTGTTTTAGTGCTAATTTTGAGTGAGTTTAGATGATGCTATTTAAGAGTTTACATGAACTTGAAAAAGTAGAGCTTGTAATTTTAATATATGCCATTGAGGTTATATTTCTCCGTTCTAAAATAAGTGTTCTATACAATTTTTCAGGGTCAATTCTTTTCATATTTTAACTTTAAATATTTTTATTTATGATACATAATATTTGATAAATTTTATATGAATATATTCGATTTAAAAATATGTTTTCATTGATATAATATTTTATCAAATATTATATAACACCAATACAAATATTTGAAGTCAAAGTTTTAAACGAAAGACCGTCAAAAGTCAAACAAGACACTTATTTTGGGACGAAAGGAGTATTAAATTGTAGAGTTTAAAAAATAAGCTTTTTACAAAGTAGAGCCTATGATATGTATAATCACTAAAAAGCCTCTCATTATTATTTTACATATTTTTATTAATGCCATATTTAGTCAATTTACAACAATAAACTCTAGCTTCACCTACTTTACCAAACGCTTATAAAAAATAATAAACTTCAGTTTTCAACTTCAAAAATAAGCTCTAGCTAATTTCATTCAAAAATACGCTTTGTCCATTGTTTTTGAGACTTTCTTATACTTTTTTTTAGTTTCGACAACGGATGTCTATTCATTCTAAGAAAATAAAGCGGGCTTGCAATTATTCATGTTTGTATTAATACATAGGTAGTGAAATCTACTATTTTTTTTTTTTTGAAAAGCCAACAAAAATTATATTAGAAAAGGAAAAGATACAACCAGGAGGGCCTTAGGCCAAATTACAAAAATAGCATCTAGAGCTTAAGCTAAACAAGTAAACGCGAAAACACCTACGCACGAAGAAACATGTAAACATAAAAAGGAAGATACAAACTAAACAAAGATCACGTATATATAAAACAGTGTGTATAGTTAAAAGTTGGTAGGAAAAAGCCTTCATCCGTCGGTTACTACTAGGAGAGGTCAACTTGTGCCAAGACAAGCCGGAATAGGACACGAGATACAGTGCTGATCAAGCAGCGACAAAGCAATCGAGCCTAAAACCACTTAGAGCTCTCTAAGAAGCAATTCAACAGAATCCGGCATAAAAAACCTACCTTAACCAACACCTACTTTTGAGAGAGATGCATCGAAACTTTTGGGATTAGTGATCCAAGATAACCAATTTAGAGAACCTTTTTTCCAACGAGCGTTTATCCACTCGAAACTTTTACTTTGAATATCTGCGACGGTCTTTGAGGAGCTAAAACAGTTGCCACCGAACGTACGGGCATTCCTATGAGCCCAAATATGGTATGAAGTAACTCAAACAACGGCTTGCCAAATGGTTAATCCATGATGGGAATTTAAACACGGGTTTGGACTTTTTGCAATGTCGGAAATATTTGAGATAGGTAGATGGCTAAGATTCCACCATTTTCGTATTCTAACCCAAATGTCTTTTGCAAAACTACATGTAAGGAGCGTGTGGTGAAGAGATTCAATATCGTCATCATAAACCGGACATCTCAAGGAGTGAAGATCAATACCTTTTTTATCTAACGAGACTCTAACAGGCAATTTGTTTTGTTTCGCCCTCCAAACGAAGATACCTATCTTTTGCGGGATAAGAGGGTTAAGGTCCGTAGGCTGAGGCGGAGACGTAAATGCACTTTCGGCTGCTCGTGAACTGAGAAACTCAACCAAGGAGTTGGTGGAAAATCGACCCGACGGGTCAAGCTTCCAAGACCAAGGGGATGCAGGCTGCCGAGAAGTGCCAGCAGCAGGAGCAGGCAGACCAGCGGAAGAGCATGCAAAGGGGTACGCTTTGATTGCTTCGGTAAGAGCAATAAGGTCATCTTCATTACGCCATCTCGGGGTCAAGGTCCAATTCCATTTGAAAACCAACGGGCTAACTGAAAAATCCAAACGATCGGCAATGGAGGCTTCTATAGAAGCCTCGAGTTTGAAAAGTCTCGGATACGCGTCTTTGAGAGGCATGTCTCCTATCCACTTGTCAATCCAAAATTTCGTGCCCGCACCATTACCTACATCTTTTACAAAAGCATTAGAAAGATTACACCCTAACTTAGTTAGGGTGTTTTCAATAATGATAATATTTTACCAAGGGCGACCCGAGAGCCGATTCAAATTGTTTTCGGGTATCAAGGTAGTGCAACCCAATCCCCCTCCCGAACCATAAATACTTTTGATAATTCGAACCCAAAAAACATTTTCGCCCGAGAGGAATCTCCACCACCATTTGGTTAGAAGTGCAAGATTTTTAGTTTTTAAGGAGCATACATTTAAACCACCAAATTTGTAAGGTAAAAGTATTTGATCCCATTTAACCCATGCCATTTTCTTATCGTCATGAGATCCCCCCCAAAAAAAGTCCCGTCGTAACCTTTCAAGTTCTTTAATTACACTAACCGGCGCTTTGAAAAGTGAAAAATAGTAGAGTGGGAGACTAGTTAGGACCGCTTTAATTAGAGTGAGTCGTCCTCCAAAGGATATAGATTTAGCTTTCCAATCCGATAAACGTTTTTTAAACTTTTCAAGAATAGGAGCCCAAGTATTGAACGAACTTATTTTTGCCCCAATTGGGAGTCCTAGGTAATTAAAGGGAAAGGACCCTTCTTTGCAATTAAACCACGACGCTAAGCTAGCAAGTTCAGAGTTAGTTGTGCAAATACCATAAACATTACTTTTGTGAAGATTTATTTTTAGGCCCGATAAATCCTCGAAACATTTAAGAATTTTCAAAATATTTCTGACTTCGACTTTATTCCATTTTCCAAAAATGATTGTGTCATCCGCATATTGGAGGTGTGACACAACGACTTTATCTTTTCCAATCTCGACACCATTTATTAACTTTTTCTTTGTAGCACTTTTCAAAAGTTGGTTTAATCCTTCTCCCGCAATGATGAATAGAAAAGGGGATAATGGGTCCCCTTGTCTTACACCTCTTTTGGGGAAGAATTGATCGGTAGGAGAGCCATTGATTAAAACAGAAGTAGATGTAGAATTAAGGCAAGACAAAATCCAATTGACCCATTTGGCCCCGAAACCCATTGAAGACATTATTGAGCTAAGAAAATCCCAATCTAGACAATCAAAAGCTTTTTCAAAATCAACTTTAAAAATAAAACTCTTTTGATTCCTGGATTTAAGATCTTCTAAAGACTCAAGAGCAATTAAGACACCATCAAGTATATATCTATTGGAAATAAAGGCACTTTGTTCATCGCCTATTAGCCCCGGGATTATTTTGCGAATACGGTTTGCAAGTATTTTGGAGAGAATTTTGTAGTAACTCCCGATGAGACTAATAGGCCTAAAACTAGAAAAGTTAAGAGGATCATTGACCTTTGGGATGAGGGTAATGAAGGAGGCGTTGCACCCGTTGGAAATGGATCCCGTTTTCCAGAACCACTTAAGAGCTTTGAGGAGATCATCTTTAATAATGTCCCAGAATTTGATATAAAACAAGATGTTGAACCCATCCGGTCCCGGAGCCTTATTTCTACCACAACTCTTTATAGCGTCAAGTACTTCGGCTTCGGTAAAGGGGGATTCCAAAACTTCGGCCGAAGTTGCTTCAATTTTTGGCCCGTCCCAATTATTTAACAACCATGGATCCGAGGTGTTCTTTTTGAAAAGTCCCTGAAAAAAAGAAAAAGCTTCATTTTTTATAGTTAAGGGATTAGAATTCCATACCCCACCTATGTTGACACCATGAATGTTATTTTTCTGATTTCTCCGTCGAATGAAAGAGTGGAAAAATTTACTATTCTCATCTCCTTCTAAAGCCCATTTGAATCTTGATTTTTGTTTAAGCATTTCTAATTGTGATCTCTCTTTTTGAAGAAGGTTTTCTTTGTCTGCCATCCATTTGTTGTAATCCTCATCATTTAGAGCGGATATTTCGGCTTTCTTTTCCCAATCATTAATCACACACGTCAATTCTTCAATTTCCGTTTTCAATTTACCATGAGATGTCGAATACCACCTTTTAAGATCTTGCTTGACTAACTTGAGTTTGTCTCGAAAAATGCAATCGGGTTTGGTACTATTTGTTCTTTTGTTCCAAGTTGATTTGATGATGTCAAGAGAGTCTTCGTGCATTAACCATTCATCGAAAACTTTCACCGGTTTCGGACCAAAATCTATGTTTCCGTCTCTAAGAATAAGTGGACAATGATCCGTGTGTTTTTTATCCAAAACTAAAACATTCAAATTTGGCCATTGAAGAATAAGGTTTTCCGAAACAAGGAATCTATCAAGCTTGCTAAATTTTGTACCATTATCACTAATTCGGGTGTACGTTCTTCCACCTAAAGGTAAATCAAGCAGTGAATTGTCCTTGATAAAATCGTTGAAAAGTTTAGCGCGTCTTTCACAAAATTCCGTATTTTTCCTTTCCGAGGAAAATCTAACTTCGTTAAAATCACCAAAGAGAGCCCACATAGCTCCATCGTATTTCTGGATATCATTAAGATCATTCCACATCTTTCTTTTTTCAGAATCAGATTGCGGGCCGTAGATGTTCACAAGTATTATCTCGGTACCTATATCTTTCCAAAATCCTTTTATCGCAATAAAGGAATCACGCTCAACAACATGGTTAGCATTAAAAAGATTGGGGTCCCAAATCGTAATAATCCCACCCGAGTTACCTTTTGATTTTTTAAAAGCGTATTTATAGTCGCAACAACCCCAAACCTTCTCCACCCAAGATTCCGAGATTTTTTCTGCTTTTGTTTCCTGAAGGGCGATTACATTTGGCCTTTGATTATAACAAACCCGCTTAAACCAATTAAATTTATTTTTATCATCAAGACCCAGACCTCTAATATTTAAAGATAATATCTTCATAATTAACAGATTAATATATCACGAAAAATAGAAACGAAGTCAGAAGGTACCTCAAAGATTGGGAGCAGACTGTTTTCGTGTTAAGCCCAAGATCTCACCGACTTCCTCAATATTAAGTGACTTTTCTGAGTTGGAATGTCCATTATGATCTGAGTTACATGAAGATGATGATTTTTTTGATTTGATTTTTACCCTCTTTCGATTAGGGTTCCTGGCATGTGATTTTGCATTAAGAATTCTAGAGGTAGAGTTCCATATTCTTATGCTGGACCAGACAGAATCAGTTGAAGAAGTTTTGCGTTTTTTGCTTGGGATGCATGAGGGGTTAAGTGAGACATCACGTCTGATAGCAGTAGATATGTCAGCGTCTTGGTTGGAGGGAGAGACATTAAAAACGAAGACATCAGTAGGTTTTGAAGGGATAGGATGGGGCTGAATAACAGGATCGGTTGAGTTTGGGTTTGGGTCAGGGGTGGAGGATGGGTTAAAATCAAAGCACTTATTAATAAACCCAGTTTTGTCTAGTGGGGTTGAACCAGCAACATCACCATGTTGGGCCGGAGGACTGTGGGATTGGGCAACAAGGGAAGGCGATTCTGATAAGTCGATGGGCTTATCGTCACTTGGGCTAAAGGAGTCAGAAACTTCAATTGGGTTTGAGTAGTTTAATGTATCGTTTATCGAGCGAGAATTTGGGGAATCGTTAACCGAGATAGGCTCAGCATTATCATTTTGGGGGAAACGAATATGGGTATTTCCGAGGTCGACTTTTGAAGTTCCATTGCCCAAGTCATTAGATTCTTCATTAAAATCGTCATTAAAGTTTGCTGACGTGGCAAATAATTTTGAACTACCCTCCTCATTTGCCGGTAGCCAACCATCGTCTTCATTTTCGTCCTTGTCTGAGTAGGCATGAATAGATTCGTTATCATTTTCAGCATTGGTGTTGTTGTCCCATGAATCATGTTCCTTTTCTTTCATCTCAATTTCTATAATCCCTTTTATGTCTTCAATAACTTTGACATAATGAACACTTCCATCATCCACTTTGGCATGGACCATGGTGTTGATGAGTTCATCGCCCCATAGTTTGACGAGGACTTTGGCCGTTACGAGATTCTGGTTACCATTAAAATCACAGTTATGGACATCGTGTATAGATCCGAACCACCCTGCTATTTTCCTGAAATTTTTTTCCGACCAACAAGTGATTGGGACACCTTTGATCGTTAGCCAAGAAAGCCTAGCTGACTTGAAGCATTTGTCATCAACTTTTCGAATATTTTTTAGCCAACTTTTGAGGATATGGTTTTCATCATTAAGTATGTTATTAACAGTTGATTCATCCTCGAAAGTGAGACATAATTCAAGACCACCAAGATATTTGATGTTGAACTTTGAAAGTCCCTCAGCGGAGCAAAGAGTTGGAAAGTCTTCAATTAGGTCAATGTCAATAATCTCGCCAATAATAGCCTTTTTGAGAATTTTTTTGTTTGCATCTTCAGGTTCAAGTGTGACCATACGGGGCTTGTTTGCAGGATTGGTGTATGTTACTGCAGGTACAGTGGGTGGGTTTTGGTCGGTGGAAGAGGGGTAGTTTGAATGGCTAGTTGATTTTGGTACGTATTGGGTTTTAGATTGAAGGGGTCTGGTGGTTTGGGATGGTTTTGTAACGTTTTGGGTACTGGAATGGTGTGGCTTGAGATGTACAGGTTCATTTAGGCTATTCAACATCTGATGGTGTTTTTGTTCATGGGCCAGGAACGCTCTAAGCCAATTACCATTCAAATATATTGAATTTAACCTCTTAAGAAGGAACTCAGTATCAAGGATATTTGAAAAACGAACAAAGCCATACCTTTTCCCATTCTTCAGGGTTTTTCTAAAAGGAAGATAAAGGTCTGCCACCACACCATAACGCTTGAAGAAGAGTAGAAGGTCATTATATGTCCAGTGATCAGGAAAGTTAAAAAACATGATGGATGTTATAGGATTTGGCTGATTAATGGGGATATTATTTGGATAGGAAGCAAACCGATTGGAAGAGGTTGGGGGTTTTTTGAAAAGAGGCGAAGAAGATCTGAAATTAGGGTTGCCATATTTGTGGATTAGGTTACGGAAGTTTTGTTTATTAGGGGAAGATTTATGTTTTCTGGTCACCGGAATCCAAACTCCTTCCTCAGTGACATCATGGTTTTCCGGTTGTGGATTCGCCGGAGGAGTGGGTTTTGCATTGTTAAGGTTCCTGTATTTAAAAGTATTGGGGTATCGGTTTTGATTGATTGGGGTGAAAGGAGAGGTAGGAAATGTAAACATGGTTGAAGAATTGGAATTAGTTAAGAAAGGTGAACGATTAATTGATCGGAGAAGAACGTTTGAGAGCATTTTGATTTTTATTCTACATAGATCTAGATCTAATGAAACGCCTATAACAGAACAGAAAAATAAAATGCTAACAGCATACCAGATTAAAGGTGAACGATTTGTAATCTTCCCTAAGGGTTTGATTCCATACCCTCTTTTCAAATTAGTGTGCTTTTTGTGTTCTTGATGTACAACAACAATACTTAATTAACAGCAGCCATGGTGATTGATTAAGGAGGAACTTACGGATCTGATGATGAAGATGAAGAAGAAATGAAGCAGAGATTAAAGGATGGCTTGAGCTGATACATATACATACGATCTATGTATACATATAATCTGTTATCTGATAATATCAATAAACTGAAATCAAGTTACCGAGGTTTGCGAGCTCGCCGCCGCTCCCATGGTTGCCGGAGATATCACGAATTTTGTTCCGATTGGATGTATAACGTTAAAAGAAAGATTTAAAGAGAAGCAATTCACAAACCACAAGGATCAGAATTTTGTTCCGATTGTTGTTGCTTCCATGATTATTGGTAGAGAAATATCTTAAGCTAATTTAGTGAAATCTACTATCCTTCTTGGAATCTGTTAACGGCAACCCTTAATACATGTCAGTTACACATTGACGCTAATAGAGCCATCATTACTGAAGTTATACTCCTCCCGTCTTAAATAGAAACCAAATCGTCTTTCAGAAGAAAAAAGGAAGTGGTCCTCTAGCTCTAAATGAAATTCAAATAAAATCTTTCGAATGGATAACGGGTCGCTCGAAAAAGCTAAAGCTAACGTGGAACGAATGGCTCGTAAACCCGATTTCTTTTGAAGATTATGGATAATCCTCACAGTATGGTTTTCCATTTATCCTCTGTTTTCGATTTTTTGTTGCTAAAATTTGGCTTGTTGCAATCGTGTATATGGGTGTTAGGCATCTGTTGTTTTTTGTTTGTATCAAGTATGCTCTCGCATACTTATTTGTACCTTTTTTTTTCTTCTTTTTTTTCCATATATATAATTCTTGCTTTTTAAATTTTTTTTTTTTTTTTTTTATAATTTACTTTCACAAATAGATAAAAATAATGAGATAAAATTCTTTATACCTTATTTTTTTTTGGGTAAGCGAGGAATTTGTAATATAAAGATCCAGATAGAAAGACAATGTTAACAAAAAAGTATCAAGTGATAATATTATTTTTTAAATTGTGTTTTCTTGTCTGAAGATTATTAAATTAAAATAAAGGAAGTAATTATTTATTTATAATCTATAACATTTGAATATAAACATGTGATTATTTACTTTGTTATGTTGTGGTTTGCCTTCATTTGCATCTATATGTATCGTTTTGTACTTGTTGATATCGTTTTGTATCGTTTAATGTTATTACAGAGCGTCTTTTTTGGGAAAAAAAAATTGTATAACAAAGTGATTACTCTAAAATATTTTAGGGTTTCAAAATATCTTAAAGAATGTGATATTCGGTCCCACTACAAATTATGGAGTGCTAAAATTTTCAGATACCTTGATTTATTATTTATATTGAGAATTGAGATAAAAAGAGTATATTAAACACTAGACTCATTATTATACTCTTTGGTGCTTGACAAAGAGAGCCTTTTTATAAGGGAATAATATAAACTACACTGTCAAGCATTTCGAAGAAGAGACATATGTTACCACTAGATTCATACCTTTTGTTTATACTCTTATTATCTGTCCAATTGGCTCAAGAATAAGCCCTTTTCTATACTACCTCACTTGTACAAGTCATAAAATGCACAAGGACACAAGGTATAAGTCTGGTTGAATAAGTCCCAAAACTTCATTCCTTTTAAAAGCTTATTTGTCACAACATTTGCAGCCTTAACGGTTTCTTTTATAGTCATAATAACTAAATATAATGGATATAAACAGCGACATCCACTATGATTGTAGCATATATTCTTATGGGCCAAGATGGTCCACTACCTGTTATACATGTTAAGATTTACCAATTATATACAGTTTTGATGGGCTTTATGCAGTGTAAATTTGAAAACTAGAACAATACAAACATTGATCCCTTTGTTGAGAACTGGGAAAGCAAATAAACTAAAGTTGCTTTTTTAAAAGCTATATTAAACCAAACACTACTTTTTTTTTGTGTGTGTGGGTAATGTGAGGAGTACAAATCAACGAAAAGTCTAAAAGATAAATGCTTTCATAGGGATCAGATGTTCACAAATAATTGCTCAAGCTAGTAATGAAACATATTAGTCCATCAAGAGAAAGTATACGCATCTAAAGCTTCTACAGTACAACTCTTCAAGTAATGCGTGTTTACAGAGGGTATTTTTATACTTGATCATCATTCAAGAATCAAGAGCAATCTTTTTTAGGGAATATAAGTCCCCTTCATGGATGATGCTTATGCTTGCTAGCTAGGTTGTGTGTACGCTTCGGTGTCTTGGGAATAATTCACAAAAACCATAATGTCATGTATTTAAATGAGGCGATGAACTACGGTCATAGGCCAAGGAATAAGATTTAAAAAGTTTTGTAACGCGGGAACATTATAAGCATAAATGTGGGGTTGAGTAGATGATATTTGCATGATTTTTCTCCAAAAGATTTATATTTATATAACTATAGAATAATTTTTAAGCAAATCTGTTTATTCCGGAAATCTAATTAGTTCATTATGTCCAACAAAGAAAGCTTAACTTTCACCTTTTTTTTAGAACGTCAATTTTGGCATCGAATCCTCTCATTTACCACCTACACACCCGTTAGAAAGAAATTCCTCGCATCCATTGCGCAAAGCATACCCGGAATGCTTTAGGTACTGCTTGGCCCGCACAGAGTGAAGGATACCAGAGTCATTACTTGGGATTAATTTATGAATCAATAAATAAATCAAATACATATAAATACATCAAATACATGAACAAATGGGATATACCTATGTAAAACATGTCCAATTCAATCAGAAGTCAAAGTGTCTCTCATATTATTGCTCTACTCTTATCACCAGGACCAAACATTTCATCAATCCACTGGACAGGGTTAGTATGATTGGGTCGGATGGGTTGGGACGTTGGGTAAAGGTCAAAATGGGTCAGAGAACGATGATCCACAAACGTTATTTATCAGTTCTATTAATGAATAATGTGTTGAATATTAATCATACTTCATGCAAAATATTAATTCTTCAACGGGTTCACCCACAATCTTTAACTCCTTAAGTTAAAGTAAAGCTTTCAAAGTAGTAAAGAGTTTTTACATTTTAGTTCGCATGCATCATGACTTTTGCAAAAGCGACGATGAAGGTATACAAATGCAAAAGCAATATAATTAGGATTATCATTAGGTACAATGGTAAAAGTGGTAATCTAAGAACAAGAACAGCAAGATGCAATGAAGCATAAATAAGGCTGAATGGTAATTGGTAAACAAATAATAGTTTATAAAGTATTTTTCAGCGTCTGACAGATTTACAGGCAAGCACTAATATCAAAACCTTCGATTTTATGTATAATCCGAATGCGGGAAGAGAGTACAGTATATTATGGTGCTATTTGTAGATTAGTTTCTTTGTCTTGTTCATAACTGTCTTATGACTAATATTTAATTATCAGTCTTCCAACTTGAGGAAGAGTATGCTAAGAACAATATATGGCAATTTTGAGATGATTACATTTAGATGAGTTGATGAGGCACTGGATTGATCGGGTTGATGGATTGATAGGGCTGACAGGCGTCAAATGTATTTTTTTTTATAGTAAAATACCTCCTATATCATTTTATTTTGTAATAACGTTAAAATTATAATATTTGGTTGTCACATATATGACACACTAATTAGATACAATACATACAAATACATACAATAAAATACTAATATAATAAGGGATTATATATCAAAAGACCACCAAAGTTTATTATTTTATGTTTGTAGCTCACCCGTATTTAAAAATGATTTTGTAACCACCCAAATTTATCTTTTCATATTTGTCTTTGTATTTGCATTGTATCTAATTAGTGTGTCATATATGTGACAAACAAAGATTATAATTTAAACACAAAAAGATAAAACTTTGGTGGCCTACAAAATCATTTTCAAATATTGATAGCCTAAAAACACAAAACGATAAACTTGATTGGGCTTCAGATATATAATCCCTAATAATAATAATGATTTCCACTCATTTCCCTTTAGCTAACGTTATGTTTGACCAATTCAATTTGTATAACCAAAGATTGAAACAGATTGACTCATTCATAGGTAAATGGGTGGAATCTAATAAAGTCGAATCTTGCTTTGCAACATAAACTGGCAAAATTACAATTGCAGAGTACTGACCGAGAACCTTTGCAGAAAACAAAGTAAAAAGGGAGCTGCATACAACATCATTCTATTGCGTTATTGGCAATTGGCTTTCGCAGGCTTCTGGGCATTTTCATATCCAGATGTTTCACTAAAAACATGCATGTTTTTCTGCTATTAGAAACTGTAAAACTGGAAAAATGTAATTCTATACCTACAATATATCATTTGTTTTTATTTTCTCTGCTATTGCTATTGCTGTTAATCTGTTATTGGTATGTCTCACATTATTAATAATTTTGTTTTTGTAGTTTAACTTTCTAATAAAAGAAATGAAGATAATAATACAAGGTATCTAGAATAGATGATTAGGGGCCGGGATTTAATGAATAAATACATGGATTACATTTTTTTTTCTATCTAATAACTTTCTATAATTGGAAATCTAACCGTTTTCACCCTTTTTTCTCCCAACCGCATCTTTTCAATACAAAATCCCCCTGGCAATCACCGTACAAATTTCAGTCACCACCACAATACATTTCATCATAACAAAATTTATAGGATAATAAAAAAATAATAAATAAAAAAAATGGTAAATTATCGAGCCAGTTTCGTCATCTTGCCCATCCTTTTATTATTGGCTACAACGGCTCGTTGTAGCTGGATCAGCGGTGGTGCACCTCCCCCTGCAGTTACCGAAGGAGACTATGTAACCTCACCAGATGAATTAATGAACGACGATGATGATGCAGCCTCTCCTGGGCCCAGCAACGAACTCGAGAGCCCTGAAAAAGACGAATCTACCCCTGGTCCTAGCAATGAATTGGAAGAAGAATCCGAGGAAGAATCATCCCCGGGTCCCGAAAGCGATATCATGGTTCAAGCAAAGAATTCAATTGAAAGTCATAGGAAAGTACTTATATCCCAAGAACAAGAAAAAGATGACACCTTTATTATTCAAGGTAAAGTTTATTGCGACCCGTGTAGGATCCAATTCCCGACCAAGATTAGTTTTCCGTTAGCGGGAACAAAAGTTACGCTTGTGTGTCATAAGGAGACGGGTGAAGAAACTTATAGGGTTGAGGGAGAGAGTGATCAAAAAGGAAAGTATACATTAGAGGCAGTTGGTGATCATGCAGATGAGATATGTGAGATTACTGTTAATCAAAGCCCGGATCCTAATTGTCCTGAAATTATGGACGATGAGAATCATGTTAGGGTATCGTTGACTAATAAGCATGGTGCTAAAGGTAAGGGTCGATATGCTAACCCACTCGGGTTCATGGTTAAGGAAGCCGATCCTCGATGCAAGGAGGCTCTTGATGAGCTTGGTTTTACTGGAATATAAATGTATTTCGTTCGTTGAACTCGTTAAACTTTTTAATGTTGTTAACTTTGATTGAGGAAATAAGTGCATGCACACATGCAAATAGGCTGTTATTTTTCTTTCTGTTATTGAGATATACTTGTTAGTTGTAAATTTTATGTGGGTACATTACATTTTAGCAACAAAAGGATGGTGGTTAAATGGATGTAATATATATGTTGTAACATATTAGTTTGGATCATTCGTTATTTAGCACATTTTTTTGTTACATACTCAACGTTTTTCGAGTTTGAATCTTGAAATTGCCACAGGTATTAGTTTTTAAAGAATGAATATTCAAACCCAGAACCTTATATGGGTTTGGATTATGCCTATATTTGTGGGTTTGATTTCCGATTTTCAAATCAAATACTTCCTATACATGGGAACCCATTCATTATCATTCCCAATTCCCATCAACCAAACACACAATAAAGGTGCGTTTGCTCGCCTGAATAGTTTTGCATTCTGTGCGTTTGTTTTTTGACATCTGAATGACAAATGGTGCTGAACCATTCAGCAATCTATTCTGAACTATTCAGAGTTGAATTACTCTTCTAACCATTCAGCGCTTAATCATTTTGTTTTATCAAACGCACCCTCGGTCTTTTGTCGTGGAAATTTGCATTCAAATTATCTAATGATTTGACCAAAATGGGAGACGGGGAGTCCAAATCTGTATAACTGTGAAATTTAGTGGAGATAAAAGAAAAATTGAACAAAAAAAACCCTTCAACTTTGAAGCACAAAGGGTAAATCAAATCACCACATGCAAGTGAAGCAACAACAGAAGTAGTAGGAGTAACTGTAAAGGTAGAAAAAGTTGGAGAGTCTAAAGGTAACATGTTAAAATTTACCAATTTGCAGAAAGCAAACTGTATGTATTGAAAAAACACAACCTACAACTATATAGTAACTTAAACTTTTATAACCACTCATTTTTTCATACATAACCTTAATAATCTATTAACCTGTAAGCTAACACAGCCCAACTATTGGCTAAACATTTCAGCATTATATTTCTTTCTCTGTGCGGATACGAAGGAATGCGTACTTGTTAGGTAGCCGGACCCGCACCCACAGCCTTTTGAGCGTATGATATCTCCATCACGTATTCATTGGCAGATGAACCAATTATGACTGAAACTGTCGATGATGTTGGCTGTTTCTGTAGCCATTATTCCATCAGGTTATCTAGCAGCAACATTGGCACCAGGGTCGTCTCAACAATTCGAAGGCCCTAGGCAAAAATAAAAATGGACCCTCACACACATTAAATTTTTTAATACATATAAAAAGATAATACTTAAATTTATCAATTTATATATACTTACAATACATTTAACTATTTAAAATAACAATATTACAACTTTAATTGACAATTTTTTATTTAACTAAATAGAATATTTTGAGATATATATATATATATATATATATATATATATATATATATATATATATATATATATATATATATATATATATATATATATATATATATATATATATATATATATACCATTTCTCTCATATCTCCAAATTTTGGTACCCAAATCCTTTCAGCCCTATACCGGGTTCCGTCTTCCCGAATATTAAGATGCTTCTCCGATCCTTGATGGGGATATTCTTATATATGCATCTTGTTAATGTCGGTTACCAGGTGTTCACCATATGAATGATTTTTATCTCTATGTAGCCCTATACCGGGTTCCGTCTTTCCGAATATTAAGATGCTTCTCCGATCCTTTGGGTATTTCGCTAACCAGTTTAATTTTCACGTAGCTAAAATGAGAAAAATTATCCAATCTTGTTTTACCCATAACTTCAAGTTGACCGGTGATTCACGAACGTTAAAACTTGTAATTGCTGTTGTTGTTGTATTGGTGATTCTTATCACCGTTTTCCTCCCACTTTCTTTTGATTTGCTTCACATTGGCCTCTTCAGCAGTCTGTTCTTTACCCATAACTTCTTCATTTTAAATCCGTTTTGAGTGAATATATATATATATATATATATATATATATATATATATATATATATATATATATATATATATATATATATATATATATATATATATATATATATATATATATATATATATATAGGGGCAGGATCAATGGGGAAGTAACCAATCGGGGGGAAGCGGGGGGAAGCAAATTTTTTTTATTTTTTATTTTTTTGGTTTTTTTGAATTTTTTTTCCGGCATCAAGATCACACGAAAATATGAACATTTAGAAGAGACACTTCGTGATGAATGTTATTATTTAGGCGAAAAAACGATCGACAAAAATACCATTCAAGATAATATTGTTCGTGAAGAATATGAACATTTTTTTTTCATGTTTTGTGAAGTAAAATTTAGCCCGATTTAGAGTTTAGGGTTTAGGGTTTGGTGTTTTGGGTTTATTCCATAAACCCAAAACACCAAACACCAACCCTAAACCCTAAACCCTAAACCCTAAACCGTTCGTGTTAAAAACTCAATCTAAATCCTAAATCTAAACCCTAAACCCTAAATTTCTAAACCCTAATATCTAAACCCTATAAACCCTAATATCTAAACCCCAATAGCTAAAACCTCAAAATACGCTCGAAAAACACGTTAATTGTTATATATTACTTCTTCGAGCGTTTTTCCGCCAAAATAAAAACATTTATCACAAAGTGTCTCTACTAAATGTTCATATTTTCATCTCATCTATAATGTTCGTGAACAAAGTTTTTTCAAAAAACGAAAAAAAAAAAATTTGCTTCCCCCCGCTTCCCCCCGAATGGTTACTTCCCTCTTGATCCTACCACTATATATATATATATATATATATATATATATATATATATATATATATATATATATATATATATATATATATATATTATACATATTTAAAATTTTGAGTCCTTCAAACTTTTTGGGCCCTAGGCGGTTGCCTATCTTGCCTATGTCCAAAGACGCCTCGGATTAGCACCAGTGGTGACCCATGCATCTTAGCTCAACCTGCAACAGAACAGTTTCCACGCACTAACGAATGAAGGACAGAATTGTCTTTCCAATAAAGAGTTATAGTTTGAAACAAAGAAGATATATCAATAATGATTTGCCTTGCTTAAGCAGATGTTTGAATATGGAATATAGTTTAGTAATTTCAAGAAAAGGTATGTTGCCTCATTATGTCACTAATATCTATACATTATTATAAAGCGCGTGCCAATAATCCTATGTGTCAATTTCTCAATTAATCTAAATTAAATTTGCACACATGTCAATTTTTCAATTAAACATAATTAAATAACTCCTAAAATAACTTCCTAAAATAACTCCTTAAATTAAATATATTTGTATTATATATTATCATACTCCGTATAACCTTGTATCATTTATACTCGGTATTATTTAATACCTCCAAATTTATCTATTTATCACACAAATAAAAGGTTATATGTTGTATTTTATCGATGATACTTAAGTAACAAAGATAATAACGTAAATATATTATATACTTTGTGTTATAAAATACAACATGCACTTTCATAAATTAATTTATCATTTATTTTTACAACGATGAAAGATTATTATTATTATTATTATTATTATTATTATTATTATTATTATTATTATTATTATTATTATTATTATTATTATTATCATTATTATTATTATTATTATAAGATCTCTAATTCAAATCTAATTCGTTATTATTAAAAAAATGTACTCCGTATTTTATTTAAATTAGAGATCTTTAATTGGGTTTATCTCTTTAAATTGGGTTTATTAATTTGTAAACATGAACATATGGTATAAACTTAAACTAGAGATCACTACATTAAACTTACATTCGTTATTATTAAAAAAAAATAAGGACTCATATCTTATCATTTAATATTGATGTTATAGGAGTTTAAATTTTAATTATTATTCGTTAAATTTAATATTTTAATAATGAAAGGCTATGATATTTATATTTTTAAATATAAACGGGCTCATAATCTATGCATTAATATTCAATACTAATGTTTTCGATACAAATGTTATTAGTAATAAACGTTTTTTTTCATTGTAATTTTTTTTTAACAGCGATTGAGATCACCCGAGGGGGACTAAACCACCCGTTGCGATCATCTCCCGTTTTTTTCATTGTAATTGTATTATACATTTAATAAATATAAAATATCAATACTAAAGTTATCGAACACTAAGTTATAAAACTGACGTGCCATGTACTGGCTCACGTTAAAATTCAATACTAATGTTTTCGATACAAATATTATTAGTAAATGTCTTTTTCATTATAATTGTATTATATATTCGATAACATATCAATACTAATGTAATCGAATACAGAGTATTAATTTGTACAACTACCGTGCAACGCACGGGCTCATAAAACTAGTAGTAATATATACAAGGGTAAATGAATTAAGTAATTTTACCTAACCATTTACATGTTAAAAAAGTCGATGTACACGGAGAGAAGTCACACATTATTACTATAGGACAGAAAAAAAAAAAAAAAAAAAACAATCAAGAACAATGTCTAAAAACTGTAGACAGATGAATCAGAGCACTTGGATCAACATAGATGAACATCAACATAATTGTATCTAACATAGTTATACCAGATGACCATACTCAGCTAGCCCCTTGGACCGACCATTGATTAGGTCAACCTTAGCTAAAATACAAGCCAACCAACAAAAAAATCATTCACAAATGTGTAAAAACAGATCAACTTTGGGTCATCTATACTGATAATGGGTCAAATGGGTTGTTGGAGGTTTTATTAATTTCTTTCGTGTAGGGTAAAATAATCGATAGCCGAATAAATCACTGAATCGTGGTATCACTTTCCGAAAGTAATTATTCGACCCTTATAGCCTGGGTTACACGAATATCACTTTGGGATAAGACAGAGATTAAATTCTTGTTTTGGTAGAAACAAGAATTCCTTTTGCAGAAGAATATTTTGGTGTTCGTAACTTGTGTCTATCTCATGCATATTGGTTAATATATTTATATACACCCTTAATCATGAAAGAGTCTTTTATTAAAATCAATTGGCCGATTGATTAATAAAAGTATCTTCTATAATATTCAAAAGTGGTTACAGGAAGAATATTTCTATAAACAAATATTATCACTCCCATCATTAAAGTAAAAGTTGTTACTTTTACAATAAACAAATATTATATTTTACAACTATCAAAGCATGAGTGATCACTTTATAATAAACAAGTATTATTCCTTCAACCACTAAAGCAAAAGTGGGTGCAAGAATAATTCTTCCGTAATCACTCAAAATTGTGTTAAGTGTTTTCTTACTGCTGTCTCTTAAGAACCAGCACTGCAAAAGGACCAGCAGCGCAAAAATCAGCAAACAGGACCAGCAGCGCAAAAGTCAGCATACAGGACCAGCAGCGCAAAAGTCAGCATACAGGACCAGCAGCGCAGAGGAACCAGCAAACAGGACCAGCTGCGCAGAACAACCAGCACAGGGACCAGCTGCGCAGAACAACCAGCACAGGGACCAGCTGCGCAGAACAACCAGCACAGGGACCAGCTGCGCAGAACAACCAGCACAGGGACCAGCAATGCAGAACAACCAGCACAAGGACCAGCAATGCAGAACAACCAGTACAAGGACCAGCAATGCAGAACAACCAGCACAAAACACTTAGCCAAATTTCAGCTTACTAAGAAAACTTAGTACTGAAAACACTTAGTCAAATTTCAGGTAGACCAAGTCATGATAGTAAATAATGGAAAATCACTTTTGGGTCCAGGTAATCTATCACTTAATGGGTGTACACTCCGTACCTCCAAACCCATTTACAAGTGTAGATTAAAACCCAAAATTACACTAAATTTACAACAATCCTCCCCAATTTAGTGCAATTCGTTTCATGAGAATTAAACAAATTAAAACAAAACTCATGCATAAATGAAAATATCTTGAAGATTGAATTTTCACCTTAGTACATTACACATTCCAAATATTCGAGAATCGGGGTGTTCTAAGAATTGAACCCTTCAACCCATTTGAATAACTGAAAATAACATACACATAAGTTTTCAAATACTCTAAAGCTATCCTGACACTTTACAAGCCATGTGTCCATATCCATTCATGAATGTATCTAAAGCAAAAGTCCAAGCTTTGTTGAAGCGGCAAAACTTCACATTCACATAAGTAGTTCATTTCAGTCATGCACCTACTATTGCACTTTTTCAAATAAACCATTAAGAAGCTAAACTTCATCCTCACCTTCAACAGGTCCGAGTACATACCTTACCTTGGGATGATACAAAATTTTGTACTCCAAATTTCTAAGTATAAGTCTTCCACATTGAATTCAACTTCTAATTTTCATCATAAGGGAATTGGGTATCTTATAATTAGAAATTTATGTGGACTTTAAACCCATCCCCACAGCAGACTTGTTCACCAAGTCTCTTGCCAATCCCTTCGTCAAGTGATCAGCTAAATTCTGTTGTGACCTCACGAACACTATAGAAATCACCCCATTCATGATGAGTTCACGAATCATGCTATGTCTGACACCTAAGTGTCTAGACTTTCCATTGTACATCTGGCTATAAGCCTTTGCCAATGTCGCAGCACTATCACAATGGATAGACATGGGTGCTATAGGTTTAGGCCATAATGGTATCTCATGGATCAAGTTTCTAAGCCATTCTGCTTCTTTACCAGCAGCAGCTAAAGCAACAAACTCAGATTCCATCGTTGAGTTGGTAATACATGTCTGCTTCTTAGAAGCCCATGAAATAGCACCTCCCCCAAGCAAGAACACCCAACCACTCGTTGAAGAATGATCTTCAATATTGGTTATCCAACTCGCATCAGAATATCCTTCTATTACCGAAGGAAACCCATTATAAGATAAACTATAGTCCATAGTTTTCTTCAAGCACTTCAGTACCCGCCTAATTGCTTGCCAGTGATAAGTACTAGGATTACTAGTATATCTACTCAGTTTTCCCACAGCAAAAGCAATATCCGGCCTTGTACAAGTCATGGCGTACATCAAACAGCCAATCACCTGAGAATACTCAAGTTGTGATACAGCTTCACCTTGATTAGGCATAAGCTTCTCACTTGGATCAACAGGGGTACTCACAGGATTACATTCAAAGCAATTGAACTTTTTCAACACCTTCTCAATATAATGAGATTGACAAATCGAAATTCCTTTGCTTTCATGTTTGATCCTAATGCCAAGGATAACGTCAGCCTCCCCCATATCTTTCATGGAGAATTTTGATGACAAAAATTCTTTTGTTAAATCAACCTGACTTTGGTCAGTCCCAAAGATTAACATGTCATCAACATATAGACAAATTATAACTCCTTTACCAGAATCATCAAATTTACTATATACACATTTATCTGCTTGGTTTAATTTAAAACCACTAGATAAAATCACTTCATCAAACTTTTGATGCCATTGCTTAGGTGCTTGTTTCAAACCATATAAGGATTTCACAAGTTTGCACACCTTGCCTTCATTTCCTGGCATGACAAAGCCCTGAGGTTGGTTCATATAAACCTCCTCATCCAATTCACCATTCAAGAATGCTGTCTTCACATCCATCTGGTGAATAACTAGATTGTGAATCGTAGCCAAAGCAATCAGCAGTCTAATGGTAGTGATACGTGCCACGGGAGCATAAGTATCAAAATAGTCAATTCCAGACTTTTGTCTAAAGCCTTGAATGACTAACCTTGCCTTGAACTTTTCAATAGTTCCATCCACCTTCATCTTCTTTTTGAAAATCCATTTGCAACCCAAAGGTTTGCAACCAGGAGGTAGATCAACTAACACCCAAGTGTTATTGCCCATGATAGAATCTATCTCATCATTAATTGCCTCTTTCCAGAATGCAACATCCTGAGACCTCATTGCTTCATCATATGTTTTAGGATCATCATCAACATTGAAACAATACGAATATTGGGTAGAAACATCATCCCTAGAACCTTCAACTAAGTATAGTTGAAAATCTGGTCCAAATGATTTAGGTTTCCTTTTTCTTTTGCTTTTTCGAAGCTCAAGTGACTGATCAACAGCCTTTTCAGAGACTTCATCATTACAATCCTTATTGATTCCATTGTTACTTGGAATCATATCCTTTGGTCTAGGTATAGATGAAAATCGATTTTCATCAAAGATTGCATCCCTTGAATCAATCACATAATTGATTGAGACAAACTCATTAGGCTCTATTACATAGAACCTATATGCCTTGGAATGTTCAACATATCCAACAAATATGCAATCTATACCTCTTTCACCTAAACTTTTCTTCTTGGGATCAGGTAGTCTTACAACCGCCCTACAGCCCCATACCCGAAGATAATTCAAGTTAGGTTTCCTTTTATTCCAAAGTTCATAAGATGTAATCTTGTTTCTTTTGTTAGGAACTCTATTAAGCAAATAACAAGCTGTTAACATAGCTTCCCCCCAAAATCCTTCACTTAAACCCGAATAGGATAACATGGAATTAACCATTTCCTTAAGGACCCTATTCTTCCTTTCAGATATACCATTTTGTTATGGAGTATAAGGAGCTGTGGTCTCATGGATAATACCAACGGATTGGAAATACGATTGGTCAATGCATTCACCTCCCCTATCCGTTCTAAGTCTTTTAATCAAAGCCTTTTGTTGTAATTTTACTTCAGTTTTAAATATTTTAAATTTATCTAATGCTTCATCCTTAGTATGTAACAAATAAACATAGCAAAATCTAGAAGCATCATCAATAAAAGTCACAAAATATTTCTTGTTCCCTAAAGTAGGAGTAGCATGCAAATCACATAAATCACTATGTATTAATTCCAAAATTTCAGTATCACGATGTACATTTTGAAATGGTTTCTTAGTGATCTTTGTTAACATACACGTTTTACACTTTTCATTGTTCATGTCAAAGGCCGGTATTAATCCATCTTTAGACATATCTTGCATTCTTTTAAAGTGTATATGTCCTAGTCTAGCATGCCAAAGTGTAGAATTATTTATGCTAGAAGTAGATATAAAAGTAAAATTAACATTCAAGTGATTAATGTTAAGTCTAAACATTCTATTGCATAAATAACCAAAACCAACAAACATACCATGTTTTGACAAAACAAACTTATCAGATTCAATCACTTGTTTATAACCACAACAATTTAACACACTACTGGAAACCAAATTTTTTCTTATTTGTGGTACATGCAAAACATCAAACAAACAAATAGTTTTTCCAGAACTAAAACACAAATCCACACTTCCACGTCCATGAACAGAGGCTGTTGACTCATTTCCCATATGAAGAATTGATCCATCAGTCACGGACTCGTAAGTCTTGAACCAAAATCTATCCTTGCATACATGGGTGGTGGCTCCCGAGTCAACCCACCACGCGACATCATCATCCTGCACAAAATAAGCCTCAGATATATATGAAACATAATAATTCTCATTTGAATTATTAAATATATTCTGACCTTTCGAGTTGTGGTTGTTTAAACCATTTCCCGAACCGCTTGTGCTAGATCCTTTGGCATTATTATTACCAAAAATAACCTTGCAATCCTTTTTCATGTGTCCAGTTTTACCACACTTCCAACAAGTCAATTTAGACTTCTTGTTCGGATTAGCCTTGTTATAACCTTGATGTTTACGTTTGCCCTTTTTGTCATTATTACTAGTGAACTTTTTATGTTCCACCATATTGACAACAGACGTACCAGCAACTTCGTTGCTCTTTGGCTTGTCATTATCCTGCAACCTGAGGGATTCCTCAATACGCAGATGACTACCCAACTCAACAAGAGTTAACTCCTCCTTCTTATGTTTCAAAGAATGTTTAAATTCTTTCCAAGATGGAGGTAGTTTATCAATTATGCTTGAGACTTGAATAGACTCATCCATGTTCATCTTATGTTGTGTGAATTGACCAAGTATACGAATGAGCTCATTGTATTGTTCCAATACCGGTCTAGAATCGACCATCTTGTAATTATTAAAATTACTTACAAGGAACTTTTTACTAGAAGCATCCTCAGACATATACTTGGTTTCTAAACAGTCCCATAGTTCTTTAGAAGATTCAACATTTAGGTAAATATCAAAAAAGGGAATCAGCCATACCATTGAGGATTAAACCTCTAGCGATGTAGTCATCGTTCTCCCACTTGCACCTTTTCCGAATTTGTTCAATAGTGGCATCATCACCATGATCTTCAGGAATTGGTGTGCTGAGTACGTACACCACACTCATGCTGCTCAGAAAGAAGTGCATCTTCTTTTGCCATCTCCTAAAATCAATTCCCTCAAACTTATCAAGTTTGGAGAAATTCGCCGTCATGTGTTTCATAGTAGCCGCCATCGATTATAACGAATAATTACTTTCGATTGTTGGAGGTTTTATTAATTTCTTTCGTGTAGGGTAAAATAATCGATAGCCGGATAAATCACTGAATCGTGGTATTACTTTCCGAAAGTAATTATTCGACCCTTATAGCCTGGGTTACACGAATATCACTTTGGGATAAGACAGAGATTAAATTCTTGTTTTGGTAGAAACAAGAATTCCTTTTGCAGAAGAATATTTTGGTGTTCGTAACTTGTGTCTATCTCATGCATATTGGTTAATATATTTATATACACCCTTAATCATGAAAGAGTCTTTTATTAAAATCAATTGGCCGATTGATTAATAAAAGTATCTTCTATAATATTCAAAAGTGGTTACAGGAAGAATATTTCTATAAACAAATATTATCACTCCCATCATTAAAGTAAAATTGTTACTTTTACAATAAACAAATATTATATTTTACAACTATCAAAGTATGAGTGATCACTTTATAATAAACAAGTATTATTCCTTCAACCACTAAAGCAAAAGTGGGTGTAAGAATAATTCTTCCGTAATCACTCAAAATTGTGTTAAGTGTTTTCTTACTGCTGTCTCTTAAGAACCAGCACTGCAAAAGGACCAGCAGCGCAAAAATCAGCAAACAGGACCAGCAGCGCAAAAGTCAGCATACAGGACCAGCAGCGCAAAAGTCAGCATACAGGACCAGCAGCGCAGAGGAACCAGCAAACAGGACCAGCTGCGCAGAACAACCAGCACAGGGACCAGCTGCGCAGAACAACCAGCACAGGGACCAGCTGCGCAGAACAACCAGCACAGGGACCAGCAATGCAGAACAACCAGCACAAGGACCAGCAATGCAGAACAACCAGTACAAGGACCAGCAATGCAGAACAACCAGCACAAAACACTTAGCCAAATTTCAGCTTACTAAGAAAACTTAGTACTGAAAACACTTAGTCAAATTTCAGGTAGACCAAGTCATGATAGTAAATAATGGAAAATCACTTTTGGGTCCAGGTAATCTATCACTTAATGGGTGTACACTCTGTACCTCTAAACCCATTTACAAGTGTAGATTAAAACCCAAAATTACACTAAATTTACAACATGGGTAACATCAAAAAATATATGAAAAGGAAAGAGGGGTAATACATTGTTGGGTCTAATAGTCACCTGGAACTATATTCTAGTGTCCACAAACTCCTATATGCTTTACTCTATTAAAGACTATTACCTCAATATATAGTCAGTATAATAATATAAAATATATTTCGATTAATTATAAGAAAGAAAAGGTGGGGGAAAAGCTAACAGACAACAAGATAAGTGTCATTGGGTCAACCTACCCAACCATCCATTTTACCAACTGTTGTAAAGAATTGATTACATGAACTTCAATATCGAAAGAAGGTATCAACTGGTACGAACGCATTGGATTTGTCACTATTCTAAGGCTTCAACTATCTGTGATACACAACTTAATATTCAAAACTTCATTATATTCACAATCATGAAAGTGTACAGATTAGGCAGGGAAACATAATAACAGATGAGTCAGAAAATACACACATCATAATTCATGTTCATCATATACCAATATTTCCACTTTCACGAGCATTTTAGCTGTTTCATTAGCTAGAAAATTTTAATTATTAGCAAGGTAGCATTTACTGCACACACATGTGTTGGTTTTATTTTTGATAGAAAAATTGATATGGTTACTTTTTGAAGGATGTTATCCCATATAGGTGTGAGGAGAAAGTTGGAGGTAGGTGACTTGGTTATAAAAGGAGGGCTAAGTCTTCATTCCAATTTGTACCAATCAATAGTATTTGATTATTTCTTTCTTTCTTACCCTTGTTTGAGAGTTGTATTAGTTAAATATTTTGGAGAGTGTAGTTGGCTTAAGAGAGTCGTCTATATCATTGTAAAAATTTGTGATATAGTGTATTTCTCTCTTTGGGAGCCGGTGGTTTTTCTCCCGTTTTAGAGTTTTCACGTTAAATCTTGTGTTGTGTATTGTTCTTATTTCTTTACTATTGTTGTTGGGCTGGGTGGTGGGAATTAGTGAGACCGTAATTTCCCAACAACTGGTATCAGAGCGTCAGGTTTGATGGGGGTCTCGGTTATAGGAGTCGGAGTATGCTCTGTGGTTGCCACGGGAGTGGATCGTCCACATCAGAAACGAGTTCTATTGATCGTATAGGGTATCTGGTTAGACAATATTTTTTCTGATTCATAGTAATAGTTGGATTTGTTAGTGGCGAGTTGTGGATTTTCGATTTAAAGGATCCTGGCTACCTGCTACATCTTTTGGCTATTCGAAACGTGAGCAAAATCAGAGAAAGTGTTGTTTATAGGATACGTATACGATGTCGAAGTTCAGCCCAATGAGGTTTGATGTAGAGAAATTTGATGGGAGGATCAATTTTGGCTTATGGCAGGTTCAAGTCAAGGATGTGTTGATTCAGTCCGGGTTACACAAGGCATTGAAAGGTAAACCCACCTTTGTTTCCGGCAGTGATTCTAGCAGTAAGTTCGATGAAGAAGAATGGGATGATATGGATTTGAGGGCAGCAATTGCGATTTGTTTGTGTCTTGCAAAGAACGTGCTTGCAAATGTGCACGGGTTATCAACGGCAAATGAGCTTTGGGTTAAATTAGAGCAGTTGTACCAGGGCAATGGCATCTCAAATCGGTTGTGTCTTAAAGAACAATTTCATACTTTGCGTATGGATAGGGGTTCAAAGATTTCAGATCATCTGAGCATTTTGAATGGTATTGTTTCGGAACTTGAAGCTATTGGAGTTAAAGTGGATGATGAAGATAAAGCTTTGAGGTTGATATTATCTTTGTCATCATCTTATGAACACATGAAACCTATTTTGATGTATGAGAAGAAAACTCTGAAGTTTGAAGACGTTACTAGCAAGCTCCTATCCGAGGATAAAATACTGGAAGGTGACGAGGTCTCGTCATCAGGAGATACGATAGTGTTGTGTTCGGATAGGCGAAAGAGAAACTCTGGGAAGAATCTGGTATGCTGGATGTGCGGGAAGACTGGGCATGTAAGGGTTAATTGTACAGGTGGAGCTAATTCGGTAAATGGCTCTAAAGGCGCTAATGATGTCTCCATTGTTACGGAGAGTGACGAATTCCTCTGAAGTCACACCATCCTCATGGTGTGTCCGCGTCGCCGTGAAAAGGGATGTTCGTTAGCGGTTTCACAATTACACATGGGCATTGGTTTGGCGTTGATGCAGGTTGTGTGGTGGAAACTGATGTTGTAGCTGATGGGACTTTCGGGAAAGCCAAACAGGGAAGTTGCACCATAAAGTTTCAGCTGGTTGTTCAACAACATGTGCCGAGGTGAAATGCTTGAAATGTGATATTCTAAGTGCTATACTCTTAATGGTGGAGTATGATAATTCTTGTTAAGAGTTATGATTGTCTGTGATGACAATGATTGTCGATTTAGACAATGTTCGGTAAAGATGCAAGTTTTGTCTCTTGGGAGATAATGTCATCGACATGAAGATGAGGATCTTGAAGTTGTCGTCGAGGAAGCATCTATATCGGTTATCCTTATAATGTTGAAGTATGGTTATCTTTGTAGTGACCCGAACTTTTCCATGTTTATATATATTAATTGAGATTGATATTTACATGATTAAATGTTTCCAACATGTTAAGCAATCAAACTTGTTAAGACTTGATTAATTGAAATATGTTTCATATAGACAATTGACCACCCAAGTTGACCGGCGATTCACGAACGTTAAAACTTGTAAAAACGAAATGACGATATATATATGGATATACATATGGTTAACATGAGATTATGATAATTAAGTATCTCCATAAGTATATTAACAATGAGTTATATACATATAAACAAGACTACTAACTTAAGGATTTCGAAACGAGACATATATGTAACGATTATCGTTGTAACGACATTTAAATGTATATATATCATATTAAGATATATTAATATATCATAATATCATGATAATATAATAATTTAACATCTCATTAGATATAATAAACAATGGGTTAACAACATTAATTGAGATCGTTAACTTAAAGGTTTCAAAACAACACTTACATGTAACGACTAACGATGACTTAACGACTCAGTTAAAATGTATATACATGTAGTGTATTTAGATGTATTAAAATACTTTTGGAAGACTTTAAGACATATATAAAAACACTCATACTTAACGAAAATGGTTACAGTTACTTTTCCATTCTTTTCTTTCATCAAGAATTCTAGTCGTATTCTTACCCGTATTATACACAGCTTCAAAACGTACTTACTACGGGTATATACCAATAGGAACTAGCATGGGATTCCACTCTTGATTATGTCATGTATGACTAATCAATTTTAACTTCTACCATGAGCTAGTCAACTAACTAGAACTCCTTTTAACCCCACTCACCACTCACCAATTACCACTCATCATTCACTCCATTTCACTTCCAATTCTCGTTCTAATTCTCTCTCAACACACACACACTATTATGAACGTATTTTTCCAGTAGTTAATCATCATCTTCATCAAAAATCACTTCAAGAATCAAGCTATAATCATCATAGGAAGAACACTTCAAGAACACTTCAAAAATCCCTTCAAGTTTACTAATTTACTTCCAAGCTTTCTAATCCATTCCAAGTAATCATCTAAGATCAAAAAACCTTTGTTATATATAGTAGGTTATCTTTCTTATTCAAGGTAATATTCATATTCAAATTTTGATTCAATTTCTATAACTATAAACTATCTTAATTCGAGTAAAAATCTTACTTGAACTTGTTTTTGTGTCATGATCCTACTTCAAGAACTTTCAAGCCATCCAAGATCCTTTGAAGCTAGATCATTTCTTGTCACTTCCAGTAGGTTTACCTACTAAACTTGAGGTAGTAATGATGTTCATAACATCATTCGATTCATATATATAAAACTATCTTATTCGAAGGTTTAAACTCGTAATCACTAGAACATAGTTTAGTTAATTCTAAACTTGTTCGCAAACAAAAGTTAATCCTTCTAACTTGACTTTTAAAATCAACTAAACACATGTTCTATATCTATATGATATGCTAACTTAATGATTTAAAACCTGGAGACACGAAAAACACCGTAAAACCGGATTTACGCCGTCGTAGTAACACCGAGGGCTGTTTTGGGTTAGTTAATTAAAAACTATGATAAACTTTGATTTAAAAGTTGTTATTCTGAGAAAATGATTTTTATTATGAACATGAAACTATATCCAAAAATTATGGTTAAACTCAAAGTGGAAGTATGTTTTCTAAAATGGTCATCTAGACGTCGTTCTTTCGACTGAAATGACTACCTTTACAAAAACGACTTGTAACTTATTTTTCCGACTATAAACCTATACTTTTTCTGTTTAGATTCATAAAATAGAGTTCAATATGAAACCATAGCAATTTGATTCACTCAAAACGGATTTAAAATGAAGAAGTTATGGGTAAAACAAGATTGGATAATTTTTCTCATTTTAGCTACGTGAAAATTGGTAACAAATCTATTCCAACCATAACTTAATCAACTTGTATTGTATATTATGTAATCTTGAGATACCATAGACACGTATACAATGTTTCGACCTATCATGTCGACACATCTATATATATTTCGGAACAACCATAGACACTCTATATGTGAATGTTGAAGTTAGCTATACAGGGTTGAGGTTGATTCCAAAATATATATAGTTTGAGTTGTGATCAATACTGAGATACGTATACACTGGGTCGTGGATTGATTCAAGATAATATTTATCGATTTATTTCTGTACATCTAACTGTGGACAACTAATTGTAGGTTACTAACGAGGACAGCTGACTTAATAAACTTAAAACATCAAAATATATTAAAAGTGTTGTAAATATATTTTGAACATACTTTAATATATATGTATATATTGTTATAGGTTCGTGAATCAACAGTGGCCAAGTCTTACTTCTCGACGAAGTAAAAATCTGTGAAAGTGAGTTATAGTCCCACTTTTAAAATCTAATATTTTTGGGATGAGAATACATGCAGGTTTTATAAATGATTTACAAAATAGACACAAGTACGTGAAACTACATTCTATGATTGAATTATCGAAATCGAATATGCCCCTTTTTATTAAGTCTGGTAATCTAAGAATTAGGGAACAGACACCCTAATTGACGCGAATCCTAAAGATAGATCTATTGGGCCTAACAAACCCCATCCAAAGTACCGGATGCTTTAGTACTTCGAAATTTATATCATATCCGAAGGGTGTCCCGGAATGATGGGGATATTCTTATATATGCATCTTGTTAATGTCGGTTACCAGGTGTTCACCATATGAATGATTTTTATCTCTATGTATGGGATGTGTATTGAAATATGAAATCTTGTGGTCTATTGTTACGATTTGATATATATAGGTTAAACCTATAACTCACCAACATTTTTGTTGACGTTTAAAGCATGTTTATTCTCAGGTGAATATTAAGAGCTTCCGCTGTTGCATACTAAAATAAGGACAAGATTTGAAGTCCATGTTTGTATGATATTGTGTAAAAACTGCATTCAAGAAACATATGTCGATGTAATATATTTCCATTGTAAACCATTATGTAATGGTCGTGTGTAAACAGGATATTTTAGATTATCATTATTTGATAATCTACGTAAAGCTTTTTAAACCTTTATTTATGAAATAAAGGTTATGGTTTGTTTTAAAAATGAATGCAGTCTTTGAAAAACGTCTCATATAGAGGTCAAAACCTCGCAACGAAATCAATTAATATGGAACGTTTTTAATCAATAAGAACGGGACATTTCAGTTGGTATCCGAGCGTTGGTCTTAGAGAACCAGAATTTTGCATTAGTGTGTCTTATCGAGTTTGTTAGGATGCATTAGTGAGTCTGGACTTCGACCGTGTTTACTTGAAAAATGATTGCTTAACAAATTTTGTTGGAAACTATATATTTTTAACATGTGAATATTATGTGATATATTAATCTCTTAACGCGTTTGATATTATGTGATAGATGTCTACCTCTAGAACAAGTCTCATTGACTCACCTAATAATAATGAAGTGTCAAATGTAAATTGAAATAATTCGTGGACTGATTCACAAGTTCCCGAAGAGGAACCGGAAGAAGAGTCGGAACCAGAAGAAGAATCGGAACCGGAAAAAGAATCGGAACCGGATGAAGAAATAGAACCGGTGGGGGAAATAATAAAACGGTTAAATAAAAGAAAATCCTCAACCAACCGACCAAGGTTAATTATGGTCAATGGTGTTTCCGCTAAGGAAGCAAAATATTGGGAGGATTACCAATTCTCCGATGAATCGGATTCTGACGAGAATTCCGATGATGTTATAGAAATTACCCCAACTGAATTTAAAAAGGCAAAAGAAAATAATAAGGGAAAGGGCATAAAAATAGAGAAATCTAATTCCAACCCCAATGAACTTTATATGTATCGTCAACCCCCGAAGTCCTTAAGTTGTAACAATGACCCGGGAACCTCTAAACCACCAGGTTTTTCTAAACCAATGTGGAAAACGACGGCTCGTATTAGGGGAACATCATATATCCCTAGAAACTTGGCAAAACGAACCAAAACCGAAGAAGAAGAAACAAGCGAGTCGGAATAAGATAGTTGTATTCGTGTGGTGTAATATATGTAATATAGTGTGCTTATACTTTATGATATATGTAAAAATTGCTTGTATTAATAAGTATTTTTTTATGAATCTAACTCTTGTCTATTTTACAGTATAAAAACACAAAATGGATAGACAACCCAATATTTTAAGAGACCTACCCGGAGACATGATTGATGAAATCTTGTCTAGAGTCGGTCAGAATTCTTCGGCACAACTATTTAAGGCGAGATCGGTTTGTAAGACATTCGAAGAACGTTCCCAGAATGCCTTGGTTTATAAAAGGCTTTCGTTCGAAAGATGGGGGATATCACATTGGGAAATCCATAAGTTACGATGTGTTTACTTTGACGCATATATTGCGGGGAACCCAAATGCTATTTTACGCAATGGGTTAAGAAATTATTTTGACTCAATATATCCGAATATTGGACTTCGTGATTTAGAAAAAGCGGCTAACATGCAACATAAAGAAGCATGTTATGCTTACGGATTAGTAATGTTCGCTTCTCACCAAAGTGAGAACAAGAACATCGGCCTACAACTATTAAACAAAACGTTCCCACAAGTGACGGAGTCGGTAATTGGGGTAAGAAATGAGGTTTTTAGATTGTTACGGGACTGTTGGACATTACGTAACCCTAGTCCCTTTGACGACGTTACAACACGCTGTCTTATTAACGGCCATAACGGTTATGTTCCACAAGACCAAGGATGGGAAGTAGTCCTAGTAAAACCAGAATGCATGACTTGTTTCTGAACGTATGAATTACGTGTCTTTATTGCCTTTGCTGAACGACTTGTGTGCTAGATAGAATTATCTTCACAACTATCTTGTATCAAAGTTATTGTGTGCTATATTTCATGCTTTATGTAAAATAAGCGGTATTGTAAGTTTGTAAAATATTGTATAAAAGTTTGAACGCGAAATATTATTATAATCAGTTTTTCAATAGAATTGTAGTAGTTGAATTGTATATTAGCTACTAAGTATGAACTTAACGGTTAGGTACTACCTGAATTTAAACTTATAAAACGCTAATATGAAGAAAAGCTTTTATAAATGAGTTCATATTATGCTACGAAATACTATTAACTACTCTTAATATTCTGTATGATTAACTTGTTCCATTTGACTATTTTGAAGGAAATGGCACCGACTACTCGACACACCGTGAATATGAATAAAGAGGAATTCCGTACTTTTCTAGCTTCAAACATAGCCGCAGTACCGGCTGCGCTACATACCAACAATAATCTTGGATCTAGCAGTACAGGAAATCGTGTAGGATGCACCTACAAAGAATTCACTGCCTGCAAACCTTTGAAATTTGATGGAACCGAAGGACCGATCGGATTGAAACGGTGGACCGAGAAGGTCGAATCGGTGTTTGCCATAAGTAAGTGTACTGAAGAGGACAAAGTAAAGTATGCTACGCATACCTTCACAGGTTCTGCGTTAACATGGTGGAATACCTATCTAGAGCAAGTGGGACAAGACGATGCGTACGCACTACCGTGGTCAGCATTCAAGCACTTGATGAACGAGAAGTACCGTCCCAGAACCGAAGTCAATAAGCTCAAGACAGAACTTAGAGGGTTACGAACCCAAGGATTTGATATTACCACGTACGAAAGACGATTCACAGAATTGTGCCTATTGTGTCCGGGAGCATTCGAAGATGAGGAAGAGAAGATCGATGCGTTTGTGAAAGGATTATCGGAAAGAATCCAAGAAGATATAAGTTCACACGAGCCCGCCTCCATACAACAGGCATGTAGAATGGCTCACAAACTAGTGAACCACATTGAAGAAAGAATTAAAGAAGAGACTGCTGAAGAGGCCAATGTGAAGCAAGTCAAAAGAAAGTGGGAGGAAAACGGTGATAAGAATCACCAATACAACAACAACAGCAATTACAACAATAATCGCAACAATTATCCCAACAATCGCAACATCAATCGCAACTACAACAAACGGCCCAACAACAACAACAACAACAACAACTACAACAATCATCCCAACAACAATAATAACCGCAACAACAACAACAATCAGAAGCAGCTATGCCAAAGGTGTGAAAAGTATCACTCGGGGTTCTGCACCAAATTTTGCAACAAGTGTAAAAGAAATGGTCATAGCACGGCGAAGTGTGAGGTCTACGGACCAGGGGTTAATAGAACGAAAGGAACAAATGGTGTCGGAACGAGTAATGGCAGAGCAAGTAGTGTCGGAGCAAGTTATGCCAATGTAGTTTGTTATAAATGTGGAAAACCGGGCCACATTATTAGAAATTGCCTGAACCAGGAGAACACGAATGGACAAGGCCGCAGAAGAGTTTTCAATATTAATGCGGCAGAGGCACAGGAAGACCCGGAGCTTGTTACGGGTACGTTTCTTATTGACAATAAATCTGCTTACGTTTTATTTGATTCGGGTGCGGATAGAAGCTATATGAGTAGAGATTTTTGTGCTAAATTAAGTTGTCCATTGACGCCTTTGGATAGTAAATTTTTACTAGAATTAGCAAATGGTAAATTAATTTCAGCAGATAATATATGTCGGAATCGAGAAATTAAACTGGTTAGCGAAACATTTAAGATTGACTTGATACCAGTAGAGTTAGGGAGTTTTGATGTGATAATCGGTATGGACTGGTTGAAAGAAGTGAAAGCAGAGATCGTTTGTTACAAAAATACAATTCGCATTATACGAGAAAAAGGAAAACCCTTAATGGTGTACGGAGAAAAGGGCAACACGAAGCTACATCTTATTAGTAATTTGAAGGCACAAAAACTAATAAGAAAAGGTTGCTATACTGTTCTAGCACACGTCGAGAAAGTACAAACTGAAGAAAAGAGCATCAATGATGTTCCCGTCGCAAAAGAATTTCCCGATGTATTTCCGAAAGAATTACCGGGATTACCCCCACATCGATCCGTTGTATTTCAAATAGTTCTTGTACCAGGAGCTGCACCAATAGCTCGTGCTCCTTACAGACTCACACCCAGCGAGATGAAAGAACTGCAAAGCCAATTACAAGAACTTTTAGAGCATGGTTTCATTCGACCAAGCACATCTCCGTGAGGAGCTCCTGTTTTGTTTGTCAAGAAGAAAGATGGTACATTCAGGTTGTGTATCGACTACCGAGAGTTGAACAAACTTACCATCATGAACCGCTACCCACTATCGAGAATCGACGACTTATTTGATCAACTACAAGGCTCGTCTGTTTATTCAAAGATTGACTTACGTTCCGGGTATCATCAAATGCGGGTGAAAGAAGATGATATTCCAAAGACTGCTTTCAGAACACGTTACGGTCATTACGAGTTTATGGTCATGCCATTTGGTTTAACTAATGCACCAGTTGTGTTCATGGACCTTATGAACCGAATGTGTGGACCATACCTTGACAAGTTTGTCATTGTTTTCATTGATGACATACTTATTTACTCAAAGAATGACCAAGAACACGGTGAACATTTGAGAAAGGTGTTAGAAGTATTGAGGAAGGAAGAATTGTACGCTAAGTTTTCAAAGTGTGCATTTTGGTTGGAAGAAGTTCAATTCCTCGGTCACATAGTGAACAAAGAAGGTATTAAGGTGGAACCGACAAAGATAGAAACTGTTGAAAAGTGGGAAACCCCGAAAACTCCGAAACACATACGCCAGTTTTTAGGACTAGCTGGTTACTATAGAAGGTTCATCCAAGACTTTTCCAGAATAGCAAAACCCTTGACTGCATTAACGCATAAAGGGAAGAAATTTGAATGGAAGGATGAACAAGAGAAAGCGTTTCAGTTATTGAAGAAAAAGATAACTACGACACCTATATTGTCATTGCCTGAAGGGAATGATGATTTTGTGATTTATTGTGACGCATCAAAGCAAGGTCTCGGTTGTGTATTAATGCAACGAACGAAGGTGATTGCTTATGCGTCTAGACAATTGAAGATTCACGAGCAAAATTATACGACGCATGATTTGGAATTAGGCGCGGTTGTTTTTGCATTAAAGACTTGGAGGCACTACTTATATGGGGTCAAAAGTATTATATATACCGACCACAAAAGTCTTCAACACATATTTAATCAGAAACAACTGAATATGAGGCAGCATAGGTGGATTGAATTGTTGAATGATTACGACTTTGAGATTCGTTACCACCCGGGGAAGGCAAATGTGGTAGCCGATGCCTTGAGCAGGAAGGACAGAGAACCCATTCGAGTAAAATCTTTGAATATAATGATTCATAATAACCTTACTACTCAAATAAAGGAGGCGCAACAAGGAGTTTTAAAAGAAGAAAATTTAAAGGATGAAATACCCAAAGGATCGGAGCAGCATCTTAATATTCGGGAAGACGGAACCCGGTATAGGGCTGAAAGGATTTGGGTACCAAAATTTGGAGATATGAGAGAAATGATACTTAGAGAAGCTCATAAAACCAGATACTCAATACATCCTGGAACGGGGAAGATGTACAAGGATCTCAAGAAACATTTTTGGTGGCCGGGTATGAAAGCCGATGTTGCTAAATACGTAGGAGAATGTTTGACGTGTTCTAAGGTCAAAGCTGAGCATCAGAAACCATCAGGTCTACTTCAACAACCCGAAATCCCGGAATGGAAATGGGAAAACATTACCATGGATTTCATCACTAAATTGCCAAGGACTGCAAGTGGTTTTGATACTATTTGGGTAATAGTTGATCGTCTCACCAAATCAGCACACTTCCTGAAATGTCCCGTTCTTATTGATTAAAAACGTTCCATATTAATTGATTTCGTTGCGAGGTTTTGACCTCTATATGAGACGTTTTTCAAAGACTGCATTCATTTTTAAACAAACCATAACCTTTATTTCATCAATAAAGGTTTAAAAAGCTTTACGTAGATTATCAAATAATGATAATCTAATATATCCTGTTTACACACGACCATTACATAATGGTTTACAATACAAATATGTTACAACAAAATAAGTTTCTTGAATGCAGTTTTTACACAATATCATACAAGCATGGACTCCAAATCTTGTCCTTATTTAAGTATGCGACAGCGGAAGCTCTTAATAATCACCTGAGAATAAACATGCTTAAAACGTCAACAAAAATGTTGGTGAGTTATAGGTTTAACCTATATATATCAAATCGTAACAATAGACCACAAGATTTCATATTTCAATACACATCCCATACATAGAGATAAAAATCATTCATATGGTGAACACCTGGTAACCGACAATAACAAGATGCATATATAAGAATATCCCCATCATTCCGGGACACCCTTCGGATATGATATAAATTTCGAAGTACTAAAGCATCCGGTACTTTGGATGGGGTTTGTTAGGCCCAATAGATCTATCTTTAGGATTCGCGTCAATTAGGGTGTCTGTTCCCTAATTCTTAGATTACCAGACTTAATAAAAAGGGGCATATTCGATTTCGATAATTCAACCATAGAATGTAGTTTCACGTACTTGTGTCTATTTTGTAAATCATTTATAAAACCTGCATGTATTCTCATCCCAAAAATATTAGATTTTAAAAGTGGGACTATAACTCACTTTCACAGATTTTTACTTCGTCGGGAAGTAAGACTTGGCCACTGGTTGATTCACGAACCTATAACAATATATACATATATATCAAAGTATGTTCAAAATATATTTACAACACTTTTAATATATTTTGATGTTTTAAGTTTATTAAGTCAGCTGTCCTCGTTAGTAACCTACAACTAGTTGTCCACAGTTAGATGTACAGAAATAAATCGATAAATATTATCTTGAATCAATCCACGACCCAGTGTATACGTATCTCAGTATTGATCACAACTCAAACTATATATATTTTGGAATCAACCTCAACCCTGTATAGCTAACTCCAACATTCACATATAGAGTGTCTATGGTTGTTCCGAAATATATATAGATGTGTCGACATGATAGGTCGAAACATTGTATACGTGTCTATGGTATCTCAAGATTACATAATATATAATACAAGTTGATTAAGTTATGGTTGGAATAGATTTGTTACCAATTTTCACGTAGCTAAAATGAGAAAAATTATCCAATTTTGTTTTACCCATAACTTCTTCATTTTAAATCCGTTTTGAGTGAATCAAATTGCTATGGTTTCATATTGAACTCTATTTTATGAATCTAAACAAAAAAAGTATAGGTTTCTAGTCGGAAAAATAAGTTACAAGTCGTTTTTGTAAAGGTAGTCATTTCAGTCGAAAGAACGACGTCTAGATGACCATTTTAGAAAACATACTTCCACTTTGAGTTTAACCATAATTTTAGGATATAGTTTCATGTTCATAATAAAAATCATTTTCTCAGAATAACAACTTTTAAATCAAAGTTTATCATAGTTTTTAATTAACTAACCCAAAACAGCCCGCGGTGTTACTACGACGGCGTAAATCCGGTTTTACGGTGTTTTTCGTGTTTCCAGGTTTTAAATCATTAAGTTAGCATATCATATAGATATAGAACATGTGTTTAGTTGATTTTAAAAGTCAAGTTAGAAGGATTAACTTTTGTTTGCGAACAAGTTTAGAATTAACTAAACTATGTTCTAGTGATTACAAGTTTAAACCTTCGAATAAGATAGCTTTATATGTATGAATCGAATGATGTTATGAACATCATTACTACCTTAAGTTCCTTGGATGAACCTACTGGAAAAGAGAAAAATGGATCTAGCTTCAATGGATCCTTGGATGGCTCAAAGTTCTTGAAGCAAAATCATGACACGAAAACAAGTTCAAGTAAGATCATCACTTGAAATAAGATTGTTATAGTTATAGAAATTGAACCAAAGTTTGAATATGATTATTACCTTGTATTAGAATGATAACCTACTGTAAGAAACAAAGATTTCTTGAGGTTGGATGATCACCTTACAAGATTGGAAGTGAGCTAGCAAACTTGAAAGTATTCTTGATTTTATGAAACTAGAACTTTTGGAATTTATGAAGAACACTTAGAACTTGAAGATAGAACTTGAGAGAGTTCAATTAGATGAAGAAAATTGAAGAATGAAAGTGTTTGTAGGTGTTTTTGGTCGTTGGTGTATGGATTAGATATAAAGGATATGTAATTTTGTTTTCATGTAAATAAGTCATGAATGATTACTCATATTTTTGTAATCTTATGAGATATTTCATGCTAGTTGCCAAATGATGGTTCCCACATGTGTTAGGTGACTCACATGGGCTGCTAAGAGCTGATCATTGGAGTGTATATACCAATAGTACATACATCTAAAAGCTGTGTATTGTACGAGTACGAATACGGGTGCATACGAGTAGAATTGTTGATGAAACTGAACGAGAATGTAATTGTAAGCATTTTTGTTAAGTAGAAGTATTTTGATAAGTGTATTGAAGTCTTTCAAAAGTGTATAAATACATATTAAAACACTACATGTATATACATTTTAACTGAGTCGTTAAGTCATCGTTAGTCGTTACATGTAAGTGTTGTTTTGAAACCTTTAGGTTAACGATCTTGTTAAATGTTGTTAACCCAATGTTTATAATAACAAAAGAGATTTTAAATTATTATATTATCATGATATTATGATGTACGAATATCTCTTAATATGATATATATACATTAAATGTCGTTACAACGATAAACGTTACATATATGTCTCGTTTCAAAATCATTAAGTTAGTAGTCTTGTTTTTACATATGTAGTTCATTGTTAATATAATTAATGATATGTTTACTTATCATAATATCATGTTAACTATATATATAACCATATATATGTCATCATATAGTTTTTTTACAAGTTTTAACGTTCGTGAATCACCGGTCAACTTGGGTGGTCAATTGTCTATATGAAACCTATTTCAATTAATCAAGTCTTAACAAGTTTGATTGCTTAACATGTTGGAAACATTTAATCATGTAAACATCAATCTCAATTAATATATATAAACATGGAAAAGTTCGGGTCACTACAGTACCTACCCGTTAAATAAATTTCGTCCCGAAATTTTAAGCTGTTGAAGGTGTTGACGAATCTTCTGGAAATAGATGCGGGTATTTCTTCTTCATCTGATCTTCACGCTCCCAGGTGAACTCGGGTCCTCTACGAGCATTCCATCGAACCTTAACAATTGGTATCTTGTTTTGCTTAAGTCTTTTAACCTCACGATCCATTATTTCGACGGGTTCTTCGATGAATTGGAGTTTTTCGTTGATTTGGATTTCATCTAACGGAATAGTGAGATCTTCTTTAGCAAAACATTTCTTCAAATTCGAGACGTGGAAAGTGTTATGTACAGCCGCGAGTTGTTGAGGTAACTCAAGTCGGTAAGCTACTGGTCCGACACGATCAATAATCTTGAATGGTCCAATATACCTTGGATTTAATTTCCCTCGTTTACCAAATCGAACAACGCCTTTCCAAGGTGAAACTTTAAGCATGACCATCTCTCCAATTTCAAATTCTATATCTTTTCTTTTAATGTCAGCGTAGCTCTTTTGTCGACTTTGGGCGGTTTTCAACCGTTGTTGAATTTGGATGATCTTCTCGGTAGTTTCTTGTATAATCTCCGGACCCGTAATCTGTCTATCCCCCACCTCACTCCAACAAATCGGAGACCTGCACTTTCTACCATAAAGTGCTTCAAACGGCGCCATCTCAATGCTTGAATGGTAGCTGTTGTTGTAGGAAAATTCTGCTAACGGTAGATGTCGATCCCAACTGTTTCCGAAATCAATAACACATGCTCGTAGCATGTCTTCAAGCATTTGTATCGTCCTTTCGCTCTGCCCATCAGTTTGTGGATGATAGGCAGTACTCATGTCTAGACGAGTTCCTAATGCTTGCTGTAATGTCTGCCAGAATCTTGAAATAAATCTGCCATCCCTATCAGAGATAATAGAGATTGGTATTCCATGTCTGGAGACGACTTCCTTCAAATACAGTCGTGCTAACTTCTCCATCTTGTCATCTTCTCTTATTGGTAGGAAGTGTGCTGATTTGGTGAGACGATCAACTATTACCCAAATAGTATCAAAACCACTTGCAGTCCTTGGCAATTTAGTGATGAAATCCATGGTAATGTTTTCCCATTTCCATTCCGGGATTTCGGGTTGTTGAAGTAGACCTGATGGTTTCTGATGCTCAGCTTTGACCTTAGAACACGTCAAACATTCTCCTACGTATTTAGCAACATCGGCTTTCATACCCGGCCACCAAAAATGTTTCTTGAGATCCTTGTACATCTTCCCCGTTCCAGGATGTATTGAGTATCTGGTTTTATGAGTTTCTCTAAGTACCATTTCTCTCATATCTCCAAATTTTGGTACCCAAATCCTTTCAGCCCTATACCGGGTTCCGTCTTCCCGAATATTAAGATGTTTCTCCGATCCTTTGGGTATTTCATCCTTTAAATTTCCCTCTTTTAAAACTCCTTGTTGCGCCTCCTTTATTTGAGTAGTAATGTTATTATGAATCATTATATTCATAGATTTTACTCGAATGGGTTCTCTATCCTTCCTGCTCAAGGCATCGGCTACCACATTTGCCTTCCCCGGGTGGTAACGAATCTCAAAATCGTAATCATTCAATAATTCAATCCACCTACGCTGCCTCATATTCAGTTGTTTCTGATTAAATATGTGTTGAAGACTTTTGTGGTCGGTATATATAATACTTTTGACCCCATATAAGTAGTGCCTCCAAGTCTTTAATGCAAAAACAACCGCGCCTAATTCCAAATCATGCGTCGTATAATTTTGTTCGTGAATCTTCAATTGTCTAGACGCATAAGCAATCACCTTCGTTCGTTGCATTAATACACAACCGAGACCTTGCTTTGATGCGTCACAATAAATCACAAAATCATCATTCCCTTCAGGCAATGACAATATAGGTGCCGTAGTTAGCTTTTTCTTCAATAACTGAAACGCTTTCTCTTGTTCATCATTCCATTCAAATTTCTTCCCTTTATGCGTTAATGCGGTCAAGGGTTTTGCTATTCTGGAAAAGTCTTGGATGAACCTTCTGTAGTAACCAGCTAGTCCTAAAAACTGGCGTATGTGTTTCGGAGTTTTCGGGGTTTCCCACTTTTCAACAGTTTCTATCTTTGCCGGATCCACCTTAATACCTTCTTTGTTCACTATGTGACCGAGGAATTGAACTTCTTCCAACCAAAATGCACACTTTGAAAACTTAGCGTACAATTCTTCCTTCCTCAATACTTCTAACACTTTTCTCAAATGTTCACCGTGTTCTTGGTCATTCTTTGAGTAAATAAGTATGTCATCAATGAAAACAATGACAAACTTGTCAAGGTATGGTCCACACACTCGGTTCATAAGGTCCATGAACACAGCTGGTGCATTAGTTAAACCAAACGGCATGACCATAAACTCGTAATGACCGTAACGTGTTCTGAAAGCAGTCTTTGGAATATCATCTTCTTTCACCCGCATTTGATGATACCCGGAACGTAAGTCAATCTTTGAATAAACAGACGAGCCTTGTAGTTGATCAAATAAGTCATCGATTCTCGGTAGTGGGTAGCGGTTCTTGATGGTAAGTTTGTTCAACTCTCGGTAGTCGATACACAACCTGAATGTACCATCTTTCTTCTTGACAAACAAAACAGGAGCTCCCCACGGTGATGTGCTTGGTCGAATGAAACCACGCTCTAAAAGTTCTTGTAATTGGCTTTGCAGTTCTTTCATCTCGCTGGGTGCGAGTCTGTAAGGAGCACGAGCTATTGGTGCAGCTCCTGGTACAAGATCTATTTGAAATTCAACGGATCGATGTGGGGGTAATCCCGGTAATTCTTTCGGAAATACATCGGGAAATTCTTTTGCAATGGGAACATCATTGATGCTCTTTTCTTCAGTTTGTACTTTCTCGACGTGTGCTAGAACAGCATAGCAACCTTTTCTTATTAGTTTTTGTGCCTTCAAATTACTAATAAGATGTAGCTTCGTGTTGCCCTTTTCTCCGTACACCATTAAGGGTTTTCCTTTTTCTCGTATAATGCGAATTGCATTTTTGTAACAAACGATCTCCGCTTTCACTTCTTTCAACCAGTCCATACCGATTATCACATCAAAACTCCCTAACTCTACTGGTATCAAATCAATCTTAAATGTTTCGCTAACCAGTTTAATTTCTCGATTCCGACATATATTATCTGCTGAAATTAATTTACCATTTGCTAATTCGAGTAAAAATTTACTATCCAAAGGCGTCAATGGACAACTTAATTTAGCACAAAAATCTCTACTCATATAGCTTCTATCCGCACCCGAATCAAATAAAACGTAAGCAGATTTATTGTCAATAAGAAACGTACCCGTAACAAGCTCCGGGTCTTCCTGTGCCTCTACCGCATTAATATTGAAAACTCTTCCACGGCCTTGTCCATTCGTGTTCTCCTGGTTCGGGCAATTTCTAATAATGTGGCCTGGTTTTCCACATTTATAACAAACTACATTGGCATAACTTGCTCCGACACTACTTGCTCCGCCATTACTCGTTCCGACACCATTTGTTCCTTTCGTTCTATTAACCCCTGGTCCGTAGACCTCACACTTCGCCGCGCTATGACCATTTCTTTTACACTTGTTGCAAAATTTGGTGCAGAACCCAGAGTGATTCTTTTCACACCTTTGGCATAGTTGCTTCTGATTGTTGTTGTTGTTGCGGTTATTATTGTTGTTGGGATGATTGTTGTAGTTGCTGTTGTTGTTGTTGTTGTTGTTGTTGTTGGGCCGTTTGTTGTAGTTGCGATTGATGTTGCGATTGTTGGGATAATTGTTGCGATTATTGTTGTAATTGCTGTTGTTGTTGTATTGGTGATTCTTATCACCGTTTTCCTCCCACTTTCTTTTGACTTGCTTCACATTGGCCTCTTCAGCAGTCTGTTCTTTAATTCTTTCTTCAATCTGGTTCACTAGTTTGTGAGCCATTCTACATGCCTGTTGTATGGAGGCGGGCTCGTGTGAACTTATATCTTCTTGGATTCTTTCCGGTAATCCTTTCACAAACGCGTCGATCTTCTCTTCCTCATCTTCGAATGCTCCCGGACACAATAGGCACAATTCTGTGAATCGTCTTTCGTACGTGGTAATATCAAATCCTTGGGTTCGTAACCCTCTAAGTTCTGTCTTGAGCTTATTGACCTCGGTTCTGGGACGGTACTTCTCGTTCATCAAGTGCTTGAATGCTGACCACGGTAGTGCGTACGCATCATCTTGTCCCACTTGCTCTAGATAGGTATTCCACCATGTTAACGCAGAACCTGTGAAGGTATGCGTAGCGTACTTCACTTTGTCCTCTTCAGTACACTTACTTATGGCAAACACCGATTCAACCTTCTCGGTCCACCGTTTCAATCCGATCGGTCCTTCGGTTCCATCAAATTCCAAAGGTTTGCAGGCAGTGAATTCTTTGTAGGTGCATCCTACACGATTTCCTGTACTGCTAGATCCAAGGTTATTGTTGGTATGTAGCGCAGCCTGTACTGCGGCTATGTTTGAAGCTAGAAAAGTACGGAATTCCTCTTCATTCATATTCACGGTGTGTCGAGTAGTCGGTGCCATTTCCTTCAAAATAGTTAAATGGAACAAGTTAATCATACAGAATATTAAGAGTAGTTAATAGTATTTCGTAGCATAATATGAACTCATTTATAAAAGCTTTTTCTTCATATTAGCGTTTTATAAGTTTAAATTCGGGTAGTACCTACCCGTTAAGTTCATACTTAGTAGCTAATATACAATTCAACTACTACAATTCTATATGAAAAACTGATTATAATAATATTTCGCGTTCAAACTTTTATACAATATTTTACAAACTTACAATACCGCTTATTTTACATAAAGCATGAAATATAGCACACAATAACTTTGATACAAGATAGTTGTGAAGACAATTCTAGCTAGTACACAAGTCGTTCAGCAAAGGCAATAAATACACGTAATTCATACGTCCAGAAACAAGTCATGCATTCTGGTTTTACTAGGACTACTTCCCATCCTTGGTCTTGTGCAACATAACCGTTATGGCCGTTGATAAGACAGCGTGTTGTAACGTCATCAAAGGGACGAGGGTTACGTAATGTCCAACAGTCCCGTAATAATCTAAAAACCTCATTTCTTACCCCAATTACCGACTCCGTCACTTGTGGAAACGTTTTGTTTAATAGTTGTAGCCCGATGTTCTTGTTCTCACTTTTGTGAGAAGCGAACATTACTAATCCGTAAGCATAACATGCTTCTTTATGTTGCATGTTAGCCGCTTTTTCTAAATCACGAAGTCCAATATTCGGATATATTGAGTCAAAATAATTTCTTAACCCGTTGCGTAAAATAGCATTTGGGTTCCCCGCAATATATGCGTCAAAGTAAACACATCGTAACTTATGGGTTTCCCAATGTGATATCCCCCATCTTTCAAACGAAAGTCTCTTATAAACCAAGACATTCTTGGAACGTTCTTCGAATGTCTTACAAACTGATCTCGCCTTAAATAGTTGTGCCGAAGAATTCTGGCCGACTCTAGACAAGATTTCATCAATCATGTCTCCGGGTAGGTCTCTTAAAATATTGGGTTGTCTATCCATTTTGTATTTTTAAACTGTAAAATAGACAAGAGTTAGATTCATAAAAAAAAATACTTATTAATACAAGCAATTTTTACATATATCATAAAGCATAAGAACACTATATTCCATATATTACACCACACGAATACAACTATCTTATTCCGACTCGCTCGTTTCTTCTTCTTCGGTTTTGGTTCGTTTTGCCAAGTTTCTAGGGATATATGATGTTCCCCTAATACGAACCGTCGTTGTCCACATTGGTTTAGAAAAACCTGGTGGTTTAGAGGTTCCCGGGTCATTGTTACAACTTAAGGACTTCGGGGGTTGACGATACATATAAAGTTCATCGGGGTTGGAATTAGATTTCTCTATTTTTATGCCCTTTCCCTTATTATTTTCTTTTGCCTTTTTAAATTCAGTTGGGGTAATTTCTATAACATCATCGGAATTCTCGTCGGAATCCGATTCATCGGAGAATTGGTAATCCTCCCAATATTTTGCTTCCTTGGCGGAAACACCATTGACCATAATTAACTTTGGTCGGTTGGTTGAGGATTTTATTTTACTTAACCGTTTTATTATTTCCCCCACCGGTTCTATTTCTTCATCCGGTTCCGATTCTTCTTCCGGTTCCGATTCTTCTTCCGGTTCCGACTCTTCTTCCGGTTCCTCTTCGGGAACTTGTGAATCAGTCCACAAATTATTCCAATTTACATTTGACTCTTCATTATTATTAGGTGAGTCAATGGGACTTGTTCTAGAGGTAGACATCTATCACATAATATCAAACACGTTAAGAGATTAATATATCACATAATATTCATATGTTAAAAATATATAGTTTCCAACAAAAATGTTAAGCAATCATTTTTAAAGAAAACACGGTCGAAGTCCAGACTCACTAATGCATCCTAACAAACTCGATAAGACACACTAATGCAAATTTTCTGGTTCTCTAAGACCAACGCTCGGATACCAACTGAAATGTCCCGTTCTTATTGATTAAAAACGTTCCATATTAATTGATTTCGTTGCGAGGTTTTGACCTCTATATGAGACGTTTTTCAAAGACTGCATTCATTTTTAAACAAACCATAACCTTTATTTCATCAATAAAGGTTTAAAAAGCTTTACGTAGATTATCAAATAATGATAATCTAATATATCCTGTTTACACACGACCATTACATAATGGTTTACAATACAAATATGTTACAACAAAATAAGTTTCTTGAATGCAGTTTTTACACAATATCATACAAGCATGGACTCCAAATCTTGTCCTTATTTAAGTATGCGACAGCGGAAGCTCTTAATAATCACCTGAGAATAAACATGCTTAAAACGTCAACAAAAATGTTGGTGAGTTATAGGTTTAACCTATATATATCAAATCGTAACAATAGACCACAAGATTTCATATTTCAATACACATCCCATACATAGAGATAAAAATCATTCATATGGTGAACACCTGGTAACCGACAATAACAAGATGCATATATAAGAATATCCCCATCATTCCGGGACACCCTTCGGATATGATATAAATTTCGAAGTACTAAAGCATCCGGTACTTTGGATGGGGTTTGTTAGGCCCAATAGATCTATCTTTAGGATTCGCGTCAATTAGGGTGTCTGTTCCCTAATTCTTAGATTACCAGACTTAATAAAAAGGGGCATATTCGATTTCGATAATTCAACCATAGAATGTAGTTTCACGTACTTGTGTCTATTTTGTAAATCATTTATAAAACCTGCATGTATTCTCATCCCAAAAATATTAGATTTTAAAAGTGGGACTATAACTCACTTTCACAGATTTTTACTTCGTCGGGAAGTAAGACTTGGCCACTGGTTGATTCACGAACCTATAACAATATATACATATATATCAAAGTATGTTCAAAATATATTTACAACACTTTTAATATATTTTGATGTTTTAAGTTTATTAAGTCAGCTGTCCTCGTTAGTAACCTACAACTAGTTGTCCACAGTTAGATGTACAGAAATAAATCGATAAATATTATCTTGAATCAATCCACGACCCAGTGTATACGTATCTCAGTATTGATCACAACTCAAACTATATATATTTTGGAATCAACCTCAACCCTGTATAGCTAACTCCAACATTCACATATAGAGTGTCTATGGTTGTTCCGAAATATATATAGATGTGTCGACATGATAGGTCGAAACATTGTATACGTGTCTATGGTATCTCAAGATTACATAATATATAATACAAGTTGATTAAGTTATGGTTGGAATAGATTTGTTACCAATTTTCACGTAGCTAAAATGAGAAAAATTATCCAATTTTGTTTTACCCATAACTTCTTCATTTTAAATCCGTTTTGAGTGAATCAAATTGCTATGGTTTCATATTGAACTCTATTTTATGAATCTAAACAAAAAAAGTATAGGTTTCTAGTCGGAAAAATAAGTTACAAGTCGTTTTTGTAAAGGTAGTCATTTCAGTCGAAAGAACGACGTCTAGATGACCATTTTAGAAAACATACTTCCACTTTGAGTTTAACCATAATTTTAGGATATAGTTTCATGTTCATAATAAAAATCATTTTCTCAGAATAACAACTTTTAAATCAAAGTTTATCATAGTTTTTAATTAACTAACCCAAAACAGCCCGCGGTGTTACTACGACGGCGTAAATCCGGTTTTACGGTGTTTTTCGTGTTTCCAGGTTTTAAATCATTAAGTTAGCATATCATATAGATATAGAACATGTGTTTAGTTGATTTTAAAAGTCAAGTTAGAAGGATTAACTTTTGTTTGCGAACAAGTTTAGAATTAACTAAACTATGTTCTAGTGATTACAAGTTTAAACCTTCGAATAAGATAGCTTTATATGTATGAATCGAATGATGTTATGAACATCATTACTACCTTAAGTTCCTTGGATGAACCTACTGGAAAAGAGAAAAATGGATCTAGCTTCAATGGATCCTTGGATGGCTCAAAGTTCTTGAAGCAAAATCATGACACGAAAACAAGTTCAAGTAAGATCATCACTTGAAATAAGATTGTTATAGTTATAGAAATTGAACCAAAGTTTGAATATGATTATTACCTTGTATTAGAATGATAACCTACTGTAAGAAACAAAGATTTCTTGAGGTTGGATGATCACCTTACAAGATTGGAAGTGAGCTAGCAAACTTGAAAGTATTCTTGATTTTATGAAACTAGAACTTTTGGAATTTATGAAGAACACTTAGAACTTGAAGATAGAACTTGAGAGAGTTCAATTAGATGAAGAAAATTGAAGAATGAAAGTGTTTGTAGGTGTTTTTGGTCGTTGGTGTATGGATTAGATATAAAGGATATGTAATTTTGTTTTCATGTAAATAAGTCATGAATGATTACTCATATTTTTGTAATCTTATGAGATATTTCATGCTAGTTGCCAAATGATGGTTCCCACATGTGTTAGGTGACTCACATGGGCTGCTAAGAGCTGATCATTGGAGTGTATATACCAATAGTACATACATCTAAAAGCTGTGTATTGTACGAGTACGAATACGGGTGCATACGAGTAGAATTGTTGATGAAACTGAACGAGAATGTAATTGTAAGCATTTTTGTTAAGTAGAAGTATTTTGATAAGTGTATTGAAGTCTTTCAAAAGTGTATAAATACATATTAAAACACTACATGTATATACATTTTAACTGAGTCGTTAAGTCATCGTTAGTCGTTACATGTAAGTGTTGTTTTGAAACCTTTAGGTTAACGATCTTGTTAAATGTTGTTAACCCAATGTTTATAATAACAAAAGAGATTTTAAATTATTATATTATCATGATATTATGATGTACGAATATCTCTTAATATGATATATATACATTAAATGTCGTTACAACGATAAACGTTACATATATGTCTCGTTTCAAAATCATTAAGTTAGTAGTCTTGTTTTTACATATGTAGTTCATTGTTAATATAATTAATGATATGTTTACTTATCATAATATCATGTTAACTATATATATAACCATATATATGTCATCATATAGTTTTTTTACAAGTTTTAACGTTCGTGAATCACCGGTCAACTTGGGTGGTCAATTGTCTATATGAAACCTATTTCAATTAATCAAGTCTTAACAAGTTTGATTGCTTAACATGTTGGAAACATTTAATCATGTAAACATCAATCTCAATTAATATATATAAACATGGAAAAGTTCGGGTCACTACACTTCCTGCCAATAAGAGAAGATGACAAGATGGAGAAGTTAGCACGACTGTATTTGAAGGAAGTCGTCTCCAGACATGGAATACCAATCTCTATTATCTCTGATAGGGATGGCAGATTTATTTCAAGATTCTGGCAGACATTACTGCAAGCATTAGGAACTCGTCTCGACATGAGTACTGCCTATCATCCACAAACTGATGGGCAGAGCGAAAGGATGATACAAACGCTTGAAGACATACTACGAGCATGTGTTATTGATTTCGGAAACAGTTGGGATCGACATCTACCGTTAGCAGAATTTTCCTACAACAACAGCTACCATTCAAGCATTGAGATGGCGCCGTTTGAAGCACTTTATGGTAGAAAGTGCAGGTCTCCGATTTGTTGGAGTGAAGTGGGGGATAGACAGATTACGGGTCCGGAGATTATACAAGAAACTACCGAGAAGATCATCCAAATTCAACAACGGTTGAAAACCGCCCAAAGTCGACAAAAGAGCTACGCTGACATTAAAATAAAAGATATAGAATTTGAAATTGGAGAGATGGTCATGCTTAAAGTTGCACCTTGGAAAGGCGTTGTTCGATTTGGTAAACGAGGGAAATTAAATCCAAGGTATATTGGACCATTCAAGATTATTGATCGTGTCGGACCAGTAGCTTACCGACTTGAGTTACCTCAACAACTCGCGGCTGTACATAACACTTTCCACGTCTCGAATTTTAAGAAATGTTTTTCTAAAGAAGATCTCACTATTCCGTTAGATGAAATCCAAATCAACGAAAAACTCCAATTCATCGAAGAACCCGTCGAAATAATGGATCGTGAGGTTAAAAGACTTAAGCAAAACAAGATACCAATTGTTAAGGTTCGATGGAATGCTCGTAGAGGACCCGAGTTCACCTGGGAGCGTGAAGATCAGATGAAGAAGAAATACCCTCATCTATTTCCAGAAGATTCGTCAACACCTTCAACAGCTTAAAATTTCGGGACGAAATTTATTTAACGGGTAGGTACTGTAGTGACCCGAACTTTTCCATGTTTATATATATTAATTGAGATTGATATTTACATGATTAAATGTTTCCAACATGTTAAGCAATCAAACTTGTTAAGACTTGATTAATTAAAATATGTTTCATATAGACAATTGACCACCCAATTTGACCGGCGATTCACGAACGTTAAAACTTGTAAAAACTACATGACAATATATATATGGATATACATATGGTTAAAATGAGATTATGATAATTAAGTATCTCCATAAGTATATTAACAATGAGTTATATACATATAAACAAGACTACTAACTTAAGGATTTCGAAACGAGACATATATGTAACGATTATCGTTGTAACGACATTTAAATGCATATATATATCATATTAAGATATATTAATATATCATAATATCATGATAATATAATAATTTAACATCTCATTAGATATAATAAACAATGGGTTAACAACATTAATTGAGATCGTTAACTTAAAGGTTTCAAAACAACACTTACATGTAACGACTAACGATGACTTAACGACTCAGTTAAAATGTATATACATGTAGTGTATTTAGATGTATTAAAATACTTTTGGAAGACTTCAAGACATATATCAAAACACTCATACTTAACGAAAATGGTTACAGTTACTTTCCCATTCTTTTCTTTCATCAAGAATTCTAGTCGTATGCTTACCCGTATTATACACAGCTTCAAAACGTACTTACTATGGGTATATACCAATAGGAACTAGCATGAGATTCCACTCTTGATTATGTCATGTATGACTAATCAATTTTAACTTCTACCATGAGCTAGTCAACTAACTAGAACGCCTTTTAACCCCACTCACCACTCACCAATTACCACTCATCATTCACTCCATTTCACTTCCAATTCTCTTTCTAATTCTCTCTCAACACACACACACACACTATTATGAACGTATTTTTCCAGTAGTTAATCATCATCTTCATCAAAAATCACTTCAAGAATCAAGCTATAATCATCATAGGAAGAACACTTCAAGAACACTTCAAAAATCCCTTCAAGTTTACTAATTTACTTCCAAGCTTTCTAATCCATTCCAAGTAATCATCTAAGATCAAGAAACCTTTGTTATATACAGTAGGTTATCTTTCTTATTCAAGGTAATATTCATATTCAAACTTTGATTCAATTTCTATAACTATAAACTATCTTAATTCGAGTAAAAATCTTACTTGAACTTGTTTTTGTGTCATGATCCTACTTCAAGAACTTTCAAGCCATCCAAGATCCTTTGAAGCTAGATCATTTCTTGTCACTTCCAGTAGGTTTACCTACTAAACTTGAGGTAGTAATGATGTTCATAACATCATTCGATTCATATATATAAAACTATCTTATTCGAAGGTTTAAACTCTTAATCACTAGAACATAGTTTAGTTAATTCTAAACTTGTTCGCAAACAAAAGTTAATCCTTCTAACTTGACTTTTAAAATCAACTAAATACATGTTCTATATCTATATGATATGCTAACTTAATGATTTAAAACCTGGAGACACGAAAAACACCGTAAAACCGGATTTACGCCGTCGTAGTAACACCGCGGGCTGTTTTGGGTTAGTTAATTAAAAACTATGATAAACTTTGATTTAAAAGTTGTTATTCTGAGAAAATGATTTTTATTATGAACATGAAACTATATCCAAAAATTATGGTTAAACTCAAAGTGGAAGTATGTTTTCTAAAATGGTCATCTAGACGTCGTTCTTTCGACTGAAATGACTACCTTTACAAAAACGACTTGTAACTTATTTTTCAGACTATAAACCTATACTTTTTCTGTTTAGATTCATAAAATAGAGTTCAATATGAAACCATAGTAATTTGATTCACTCAAAACGGATTTAAAATGAAGAAGTTATGGGTAAAACAAGATTGAATAATTTTTCTCATTTTAGCTACGTGAAAATTGGTAACAAATCTATTCCAACCATAACTTAATCAACTTGTATTGTATATTATGTAATCTTGAGATACCATAGACACGTATACAATGTTTCGACCTATCATGTCGACACATCTATATATATTTCGGAACAACCATAGACACTCTATATGTGAATGCTGGAGTTAGCTATACAGGGTTGAGGTTGATTCCAAAATATATATAGTTTGAGTTGTGATCAATACTGAGATACGTATACACTGGGTCGTGGATTGATTCAAGATAATATTTATCGATTTATTTCTGTACGTCTAACTGTGGACAACTAATTGTAGGTTACTAACGAGGACAGCTGACTTAATAAACTTAAAACATCAAAATATATTAAAAGTGTTGTAAATATATTTTGAACATACTTTAATATATATGTATATATTGTTATAGGTTCGTGAATCAACAGTGGCCAAGTCTTACTTCTCGACGAAGTAAAAATCTGTGAAAGTGAGTTATAGTCCCACTTTTAAAATCTAATATTTTTGGGATGAGAATACATGCAGGTTTTATAAATGATTTACAAAATAGACACAAGTACGTGAAACTACATTCTATGGTTGAATTATCGAAATCGAATATGCCCCTTTTTATTAAGTCTGGTAATCTAAGAATTAGGGAACAGACACCCTAATTGACGCGAATCCTAAAGATAGATCTATTGGGCCTAACAAACCCCATCCAAAGTACCGGATGCTTTAGTACTTCGAAATTTATATCATATCCGAAGGGTGTCCCGGAATGATGGGGATATTCTTATATATGCATCTTGTTAATGTCGGTTACCAGGTGTTCACCATATGAATGATTTTTATCTCTATGTATGGGATGTGTATTGAAATATGAAATCTTGTGGTCTATTGTTACGATTTGATATATATAGGTTAAACCTATAACTCACCAACATTTTTGTTGACGTTTAAAGCATGTTTATTCTCAGGTGAATATTAAGAGCTTCCGCTGTTGCATACTAAAATAAGGACAAGATTTGGAGTCCATGTTTGTATGATATTGTGTAAAAATTGCATTCAAGAAACTGATTTCGATGTAACATATTTGTATTGTAAACCAATATGTAATGGTCGTGTGTAAACAGGATATTTTAGATTATCATTATTTGATAATCTACGTAAAGCTTTTTAAACCTTTATTTATGAAATAAAGGTTATGGTTTGTTTTAAAAATGAATGCAGTCTTTGAAAAACGTCTCATATAGAGGTCAAAACCTCGCAACGAAATCAATTAATATGGAACGTTTTTAATCAATAAGAACGGGACATTTCAATCTTTTTCTATAAAAAAAGGTGGAGATTTGTTGGTTTTATTTTTGATAGAAAAATTGATATGGTTACTTTGTGAAGGATGTTATCCCACATAGGTGGGAGGAGAAAGTTGGAGGTAGGTGACTTGGTTATAAAAGGAGGGCTAAGTCTTCATTGCAATTTGCACCAATCAATATACTTTAAGTATTTGATTATTTCTTTCTTTCTTATCCTTGTTTGAGAGTTGTATTAGTTAAATATTTTGGAGAGTGTAGTTGGCTTAAGAGAGTCGTCTATATCATTGTAACAATTTGTGATATAGTGTATTTCTCTCTTTGGGGGCCGATGGTTTTTCTCCTATTTTGGAGTTTCTACGTTAAATCTTGTGTTGTGTATTGTTCTTATTTCTTTACTATTGTTGTTAGGCTGGGTGGTGAGAATTAGTGAGACCGTAATTTCCCAACAACATGTATCAGATAAAGCATCAATTACATTCAAAGATGTATATATGGCCTAAAACTATGCCTAAGTCAATAAGCCTGCTAAATTTTATATTTTATAATTTAAAATAGATGCCCATGTAAAGAAACATATATAATACGTATAAGATTTCACATAAGACTTTGGACAAGAAAGAGTAAAATCTAAGTAAGCGAACTCACTTTAGTCTGACAAAACATCCTTCTATCTGCCCTAAGGGTTCGCCTCTCCTGAAATATAAGGAAAGGATTAACATGTGAATTTAAGAAGAAAAAACCGGAAGGCAATGCGTTTTATTGATTATTTTTTAATAACTATACGCAACTTACTTTTTTTAACCACTTAATACAACATACTAGCCATTTGTTACCAAAATATACAGAATTTATAACTTTACCAAAGGGCCATCGGCCTAGTCCCCTCTAACCATGAGGTTATGGGTTCAAGTCAAGGGGTGGACAATATGTATATATTTGTGAAAAAAATTGGGTTGAGGTGTGTGAGTTGCTTTAATAAAAAAATTGCAACTTTATAACGATTTATAACTTCCATTGCATGATACTTACCTTTAATGCAAAAGTAACATACTTCGATTGTAGATGGAAGTATGTTGCATTAGATGGTTAGAGAAATCTAAGATAAATGTATCTATGAAAGTGGTGAAAGTGGTGAAAGTGAACAGTACAATGTGTATTGTTGTATGCCCCATATAAGATATACAATGTTATAAACCAGATAATTTTTGTTTTTTTAAGTACTCACTCTTCTTCTTCAGAAGGTACCAAATGGAACCAAATTGGCTTTATTCTTTTCACTCGAGCATCATCATCATCATCATCATCATCATCATCATCATCGAGCACAGTTTGTGAATCTGCTTTGTTTTTTCGTTCCTTTCTTATCCCCTTAGGTTTTATTGATTTTGTAACATCCACATCAGACCGTTCATTCTCATCTTGAAATTTGGAATGCTTCAATTGATCCTTTCCTTTTGGTTTACGGGCATATATTTCGCTCTTTTGGTTATGTTGTAGTTCCAAATTAGCCACTTCCACCAAATAATTCAATGGGTTCCATGGGTCAGCTTTTATGTTCTTTGTTCTGTTATCAGGTGAAGGATCATATTAGAATGTAAATATGATCAAGCCCATACATACAATCGGGCTGGACCATATTTACATTCAATCGGGCTGGACCAAACCCAGATTTACATTCATATTAGAAACCTTAATGCTAAGACCCTAATGGATCAAGCCCATACATACAATCGGGCTGGACCATATTTACATTCTAATAGATCACTAGATGGATCAAGAATTGAAGATTTCAGCACACATATTGTCGTTTCTCTTCAAAGCTATGTCATAGGAGGTAACCAGTAGAGGTGGCAAATTCAACCCATTTGTAAAATAGCGAATCATTTGGGGTGCATTTGTGCCACACATGTTATATATAAACAAATTGCTATAAATAATTTAAAACTGACCCTCTAGCTTACCCACACCGACCGGTCCCACGGCCAACAGGTCAGATAGGTGACACTCTAGGTGAAACGTCTCGACTCGATTTACTGAAAAACGACCATTTTTATAACCAGAAGTGCATTTCGATTACATACATGCACAACCTTTACAAGACCTGTTTACTACAACTATACAACACATGGTAACTAACCGTAAACTAGTTAAAGTTACAATTAGTATAGACTACCCATTAAACACACAAGTGGTAATATTGCACCATTCGACAAAATACCAAAATACACAACATTTGAGCATGGTTTTCGGGACAAACCCACTTAGCAAGCTACCAAAACATAAGCCCTTCAATCCCGCACAAGCACTTTAACTTGTTATCCGTCCACCTTACCCTTGCCCTTTCTTGTGCTCGAATCTATAAAAGAAAAAAATCAAAGAAAAGAGTAAGCTTACGCTTAGTGAATGCAATAATTACATATACATACACATATGTTTCACATAACCACAAGCATGATTACAAACGATCTCATAATAGTATAACCGCATTTAGTACAACAAGCATGCTACCACATATCCAATAGTAACTCATGTAGGAATATAGTATACGAAACTGAAAGCAAGCATACATATTATCACAAACATAATAATATGTATAATAAATAATCAAGATAAGAGTGTAAAGTTAAACGATCTAACCGAATTGAAGGTTGAACCGGGCTTGTGTTTGATACAATTCCCTTAAACAGATTCTTCGTCTGTTCCCAGGGTACACCGGTCCGAAGCAGCGTACTGCCAGACTTGAACACATGCCTGAAAGATAGTCGAACGGGAAGACCGTTGATGTTGAACCGAGAGAGCACAATAGAAATTGTGTGTGTGTTTTATTGCTGGGCAATTTTTGTGTGTTTTCTACAAACTCTTAAGACTCCTATTTATAATGGAAGCTCAATCTTTAGTTCCACCTACTACCAATTTAGTATAGCTTAAAGCCTTTTAGAATTTGCACTAAACGCACAACTTTGAGACTCGATATCTCATTCACCTTTATTCCGTTTTGGACACGCTTTAGTTCGTTGTAAAGCCATCGCTAGTGGCTACAAAACTCATTTTTATCATCATTAATATTGACTACTTATCATATATTAATTAGTGTCCAATGTTGGTGAAAACACACTTTTAACCAATTTTTCCAACAATCCCCCACATGAATGGAGATCGATCTCAGAAACAACAATCTTTCGATTAAATTTCAACGGTTGAATCTTGCATACGATAAGTAGGTGTTACCCTTTGAACTTTCGCTTATGAAACGCACTTAGTCTACTGGCTCTGAGTAGACGACGATGTCTTTGAACTCATCTACCGTTTGTGTAGGCGACAATACACTTCACACAAGACTCTCCCTGTCAAAGTCAAGTCCTCATAGTTATGTCCGTTATGGTCATGGACATTAGCCCGGTTCTGCGAGAGCTTATCAAGTATTGTGCCCCAACAATACCCTTCGAAGCGACCCCACTTCTCTCTCACATAGGTGATTCACCACAGCGTGGCTACTGATTAACCACACATGGTTATTTCAGTTGAATCATTAAAAGCCATGTGCTTATCCTCTTACATGTCACTTTTAGGAATGGACTAGGAAGTCTACTCATGATTAGTAAACTCCCTTTACATGTCACTTTTAGTAAACTCCCTTTCGCTAGTTCATACAAGTAGGTTGTCCTATTGAACTCAGATCTTGGGATCTCCAGTCAACTGAGTTAGGTTTTCCTTCATATGAACTTAGCCTTTCATCAGTCTCATTCCCACGCACGACTCATATACTAACTCTCTGCTTAAGCCTTTTGTCAGTGGATCCGCAACATTATCCTTTGACTTCACATAGTTAATAGTGATAATTCCTCTAGAGATTAGTTGTCGTACTTTATTATGTCTACGTCTCACATGTTTATTCATAGCATATGTTTATTCATACCATTACACATTGTAATATGAGCTCTACCAATCACCGATTGGCTATCACAATGTATACATATAGCCGACACCGGCTTAGGCCATCTGGTATATCTTTAATGATTTGACGTAGCCATTCTTTCTCTTCACCAGCTTTATCTAAAGTGATGAATTATGATTCCATCGTGGACTTCCACGATATAGCAGCACCTTCAAGTGTGAATACACACCTACATTTCGCTTTGGAATCATTCGTATCAGATATCTAGTTTGCATCATAGTGTCTCTCGATCACTGCATGATATCTGTTACCGAACTAACCTAATCATACAACTCCAATGAGATGTACTTGGATTACTCTTGTATCTACTTAGCTTGCTTAAAGCATACGCTAAGACGGATCGAGTACAACTCATTAGATACATTTGAGCGCGTTATCATGAATCATGTTCTTGATATCAAAACGCAAGACACCCCCACATTTACAAGCTATCGTGTTCATTTTACACAACCAACTAACAACCAACCAGGGTTACTGCTTATCCTTTCAAAGCTAACTAGGGTAGGGTTACTGTTTATCCTTTCAAAGTTTCCCCCACATGTCTTGCAACTTGATATCATAATCATATATATCTAATATGATTTGAATCAATGAAGCGTTCAAATGCTAACACATAAGATTACATCTTTTGTGATTTATATTTTAGCACATTTGAGCAATTCTTAGTCATATTCTAGGTTTGACCTAGAGACGTTGAATTTAGAAAACTTAATAAAGTTCTCGCACTCAAATTATATTTTCACATCTGAATTCTGATTTGGTAATTCAAATCTTAAGATAATAATAATATAATAAAGATTGACATCTTTATATAATAATTATCTTCAATATCATAATTCACATAACATGCGAATAATTTACATCATCAATGATGTTCACAATATACCAAATCCTTCTACTACTGAATGAAATCAATTTTGTCTTTAAATATATTCAACACAATGAAATTTAGTTGTTAATTGATCTCTGCAGATGATCATCATTAACAAGTCCAAGTCTATCATTCCATAGACTTTATGTCCAAAGCATTAGAATAATTGACGCATCATTCATATTCTCCATAGCTTTTCTCACAAGAAATGTCATACCATATCTCTTGTATCATGACAAAATGGAATTCACATACATAAACACCGTCTTAAATATACAATTTAAAACGGTCTCAAATATTATGTATATCTTTTATACATTCAGTTTTAGTTCCTCTATAAGCATAATGTGTATGCCATTTATCGAGAAAGTTTCTTTAATCATACTAGTTCCTATTGAACTAGCTCATTAGGTGTCTCATCTTGAACACCTTCTTGTCTATCCTAGACGAACTTTCACGTTCATTTGTAATGTATGAAAATACATTTTAAAGAATGAAACGTTTCTCGATTCTATTATAGAACCTTTGTGTATATCCAAAATCTCGGATTCATGCACAAGGAAGCGATAAGCACTACTTTGTTTAGCACATCCGATAAATATGCAGTCAATAGTCTTTGATCCTATCTTTTGTGCCTTAGGTAGGGAACAACTATAGGCACCCCCACACTTTGAGGTACTCATAGGATGGTTTTCTTTTCCACCATAACTCATATGAGGTTTCATCCCTATTCTTTTAGGGTATCTTATTTAAAAGATAGTTTGCCGATGGGAAGACATCTCCCCACATTGACTGGCTTACACCCGAACTCACCAACATGGCATTAACCATTTCTTTCAAGGTTCTATTCTTTCTTTTAGCAGTGCCATTTGATTGGGGTGAGTAAGGTGCAGTGAATTCATGTCTAATGCCATTTTACGCACAAAATACGGCAAAAGGTGCTACATATTCACCGCCTCTATCACTGCGGACGACCGTGCTTTTCCGTTCAAGTTGAATTTCAACTACATTTTTATAGCAATAAACGTGTCTATTGCTTCATCTTTACTTCTCAACAAGTAATATAACAATACTTCATCTATCATCGATAAACGTAACAAAGTATTTGTTTTCCATTCCTCGTTGGAATAAATTTCATGTCACACACGTCCGTGTAGATCATATCAAGGAGTTCAGTTATTCTTTTAACTAATTTCAATCGGTTATTCTTTCAACCGATTTAAAGAATAGTCTCGTTTATTTTCTTTCAACCCACAATTCCTAGAATGTTGGTATGTAGTTCAGGGTCATCAAATCACGAATTGAATTTTAAGTTAACAATGACCATGTCTTCCATGCCACACATTTGAAGACACAATTACGTAAGCATAATTAGAAACAACCTAATTCATGTCATTGTTAACAACCATTACACTTACTTTTAACATATCATTCTGTTCTTGGTCAACATGACTGTATCAGATTCTATTCTGACACCAAATATGGTTAACAACCATCTGGACACCAGATTCCTACGAATCTCATGAACATATAGCACAGTGTTCAATGTAAGTTCTTATTCGGAGTTTATTTAAGGATTACAATCCTATCGCCATTGATATCATCAAAGGCAGAGTTATCCATGAAAAGTTTTTCTCCATTTTACACATACATGACGCCTTTTCTTGGTGTTAGAACCAACCAAGTTAACTTCAGAGATCATCTGAAATTTGAACTAAACTGTTTAACAAAACAGAAGGTTTTGATGGCTCAATTGTTGTTAACAAAACAACAAGTATCACGTGAACTGAATTAGTTTGAGTTTACAACTCGAAATAAACGTTTTAGTATACCGTGAACAGAATGGGTTAAACCAAACAAGGTTTCAACACAAACGATTAAACCAAACAAGGTTTCAACCCTAAAAGGTGAACCGCACACGGTTCAACCCAACTGGGTAAACCAAATTAGTTAAATAACCAAATAGGTTAAATAACCTAACGGGTCCAAACAGGTATCACCTTAAAAATAATTTCAACTCAAACGGGTAAACCGAACAGGTTTCAACCCTACAGTTAAACCAAGCAGGTTTAAACACAAACATGTTAAAACCAAAAGGTTTATACTAAACGATTAAACTAAACGTTTCAACAAAAACGGTTAAACCAAATATGATTAAGCCCATCTGTTAAACAACAAGTTTAAATCCGGTTTAATAACAGTCTAAAACTGTCTAAATACTGTCCCGAAGACAGTCTATAACCAGTGTTGAATCCTGTCTGAAAACAGATCGAAATACAGTTCGAAATCAGTTCGAAAACGGTCTGAAGACTGTTCGAATACACGTTATACAACGATCGACTTGCTCACAAGTAATCTGAACGATTCCAAACCTGAACCGCGCTCACAATTTGAGCATCATGTTCCCCTTCAGCAACTTGGGAGCGGTTTCAGTCAAGAACCTCGCAAGGTTCGGCATGGTCATATAAAAGAACATCTTTTACTGCCAATGTATAAGTTCACACATGTGAACTTCTTAGGTATTTCAGCCTGAGTAAAAAACCGCATTAGGAGGCAGTGCAACAATCGAGCTAGTTAAAGTATATCTTTACTTAACGATTGCAAGAGTATCATTAGCTCCAAAATGGATGCAACAAGTATAACAAATAGCCCTTATATCATACTAGTCGATCAATACAAGGTAGCAAATCACTAAAAAAAATAAAAAATTAATGGTGAGTGAAAACGGTTCATCAACATGCTTACATTAATTTCAAATGAGTCGCTATCTATTCTCATTTATATGGATCTTTTAAACTACAGTGGTGCAAACTATAACAATAGTCTTGAATGAATTAAACTATATATTTCGCCAAAATATGTTCTATACTTATACACATTTGCAAATCATTAGACTCATACCATAAAACATAGTTCTCGAATAATAGCTTTCAAAAATATAGCAATCTTATATTTTGATCAATCAGATCATCATAAAAATTGATATAATATTTCAAAATATGTCCACTATGCTTGCCCATATAAACAAAGTGAGTGTATTATTAATCAAATTAGATGTAAAAGTGGCATGTATTATTGATCAAGTGTCGGCTATCATAATCTATATCTATAAAATAATCATAATCATCATCACATATATTATATTATAATCATATATATGATAACCACAAACTGGTCAAGAGCCACTATTCTTCTCCAAATATTTTAGTGGTGGCACATAGTGGACATATATATTATTATACTATTTTGATAGTTATAAAACTATAAATTATAAAATTGTATGAACAATATACGCTTTATGGTGGGCAACAAAAGCATACATACAAATAATATACATATATAGTGGGTACATGAATTATATGGAGCCGATTCAAGTAGCTGTAAACATATATGATTACATAAACCAATTGTTTAATCTATCAAACGTTTCTTATATATCAAATATATATAGACACATAAATAATTATATTACTCACAAATATATTCTAACGCAAATCAGTCCACATAATCACTGAAAATATATAATCAATAATCAGTCGGTTAACATTCGCTTACCAATACCTTTTAATACAATAGCATATCAACAGTAATTAAGACTTAATCAAATAAACTGTTATATGCATGTTAATAGAATAATACAGCAGCACTATTATGAAGCCTGGAACAGAGTAACAGTTTATAAACGATTGCAATAGCAATAGAAGCAAATTAATATTTTAATCTGTTTCAATGCAAACATGAGATGCACATAATAAATATTAGAAACAAGATATTTAAATAGCAAAGCGGCAGTTTAAATATCTCAGTTAATCAAAATAATAGTCTGCAGTGTATATGAATACCATGTGTATTATTTATAGATAACATTATTTAACATGTATTATATGATCAGTGTATATAGCATCAACATATAAACGTAATCCGGTTCTATCAAATCCGATTATAACCATATCAGTTTCGTGGAACATCTAATCTGTTTAAGTTTGTAGGAATATAGTATACGAAACTGAAAGCAAGCATACATATTATCACAAACATAATAATATGTATAATAAGTAATCAAGATAAGAGTGTAAAGTTAAACGATCTAACCGAATTGAAGGTTGAACCGGACTTGTGTTTGACACAATTCCCTTAAACAGATTCTTCGTCTGTTCCCAGGGTACACCGGTCCGAAGCAGCGTACTGCCGGACTTGAACACATGCCTGAAAGATAGTCGAACGGGAAGACCGTTGATGTTGAACCGAGAGAGCACAATAGAAATTGTGTGTGTGTGTTTTATTGCTGGACAATTTTTGTGTGTTTTCTACAAACTCTTAAGACTCCTATTTATAATGGAAGCTCAATCTTTAGTTCCACCTACTACCAATTTAGTGTAGCTTAAAGCCTTTAGAATTTGCACTAAACGCACAACTTTGAGACTCGATATCTCATTCACCTTTATTCCGTTTTGGACACGCCTTAGTTCGTTGTAAAGCCATCGCTAGTGGCTACAAAACTCATTTTTATCATCATTAATATTGACTACTCATCATATATTAATTAGTGTCCAATGTTGGTGAAAACACACTTTTAACCAATTTTTCCAACAACTCATACTTGGCACAATTGCACATTCAATTCATCGAGTGGCCCCCTACATCATCTAGTGTCTTGAATCAAGTCACTAGTTAACGAGTAGTCTAACTCATAGTCTACTTCAGTGGCCTAACTCATAGTCCACTTTAGTGGCCTAACTCATAGTCCACTCGCTCCGTGGTCTAACTCATAGTCCACTTATTAAGTGGTCTAACTCATAGTCCACTTATACACCAAAGTATACATATATATAATCATTACACTCACCTTCTATCTTCAAGTGATATAATCCTCGAGTCTTGAGCACCAATAAAGCAAACACCTATTTTAATTAATCACATATTAAACTAAATACTAATTTTAGCTATATCACTATCACTACCTTGATACTAGTATTAGTGTAAGTTTGACCAATTTACACTTAACACCAATAACTAACTCATGGTTTACCCATAATCACTAACAAGTTAGGGATTATGTTTACAAAACACCAATTAACACTATCTTCAAGTACCCATGTACTAAATCATAATTTTGACTCAAACCTTAGTTTGACTTAATTAAAGTCAAACTTCAAGTTCAACCAACAACATCAACAACAACCCTATCACTAAATTGACCAATAATTTAATCAATTACTTTGGTCAATAATTTGATACCCAACCCAAAACCCACATTCAAGTGTTACACAACCCCATACTAGACCCAATAAACCCAAAACCTTAAGGTACAAGGCTTTATCACCTTTAGTACCTCAAACCCTAATACCAATTCAAGAATTAAACATAATTTTCATTTTCTAGGGTTTAACTTAAGTCATAATTCGTCTCCTTCCTCTCTAATTTAAGATTTCCTCCGCACTATGGTTTGTACAAAATTTTAGGAATGAAGTCTGGACATTTTCGATGGAAAATGATGCTTCCAGATGGGTTTCAAGGGTTAAAACTTAAAACCCGTTTTTTGATTATTTACATAAACAGTCTCTCAATTTTTAAACTTGGCAAAAACAGCCCAAACTATTTAAAAAGTGGATGTTACACTAGGAGTGCTGACAACCAGTGATGAAAATGATCTCTTTTTCTGTCTAAATGGTATTGTAACCGAACTTTTTCGTTTTGAAGGAAAGATTCTCCGTTTAACATTTTGCAAAATAAGGTTAGGCCTGTTTAACAATCAAAATTATGCTTCGTCAACTTAAACAAAATAATCATACTTCAAGAGCACAAACTATATTATGCACACAAATATCTGGACATTAGTGTTATCTATGATGTAACTAACTATGGACTATGTCTCACTGACCTAAATGAGAACTACTTCTTGTACAGGGACCCACTTTCCTGTTCCAGTAGTTCATACCAAGGTTTGAAAACCTTGATTTGCCTGTGGTACTGTTGATAGGAAATATAAATTTTTAAACGAAGAGCATCTGTCGAGAGAAGTAAAATGAACAGATGCAGCTTTTAAATATGACCAAGTAATCCACTCAACCAAAGAAAGCAAAAAATAAACAAATTAATGCACACATGAACGCATCAAAAGTTAGTATCTACAGAAAATCACGTAGTAATACATTATCTAATCTAATAAATCATCAAAGATAGGCTATATAATGAAAACATGACTGGCTTCTAAGATAATATGGAATATAAGCTAAAAGAGTATCACATGATCATCAACATCCCACAACGCTTTAAAAGATATTTAAGTGGTTGCAGAGTCAAATTGTGTGATTCGATCCCCTTTTTACGCAACTTACTACAATTTCCTTCAATATAATTTTAGAATACTGACTTGAACAGAGTATAAGTTATAGCAGATATCAAGTCAATGAAATAGTCAAGTAGTCAACTTTAAGATATGAAAAATCCACCACGAAAAGTAATATCAACTTTGTTGAAGAAACTAAATAACAGGACACATGCTACCAGTTAATGAATTTTTTTTTGAAATAGTAATATTTTTTAATATGTTTACAAAACTAGAAATTTTGAAAAAAACTTTACAAAACTAGTAAAACCGGAGTTTCAAACTCCGGTTTGGCCAAATCGGTGTTCCAAAGTCCGGTTTCTCTCTACTTTGTCCACATGGCAGAGTGACATGGCAAACCGGACTTTGAAACACCGGTTTGCCACGTGTAATTTTTTTTTATTTTTATTTTTTTTTTGAAATTCTGGGATGAGCTCATTTATTTTTTTAGAAAAAAGTTTAATTATTTTTACTAGATTTAAGGGATGAATATCAATTATTAATAAGCTAATTTGAAACTTTTTTTTAATGTAGTTTGAGAAGTGAAAGTTCAGATAGTTATTACTCCTTAATTAATAAGCTAATTCTTTTAAGGGATGAATATTAATTATTAACAATTACAGTAAAAAAAATTTCTAAAAAACTAAACGAGCTCATCTCAGAATCCTTAAAAAAAAAAAAAAAAAAAAAAATGCCACGTGACAAACCGGTGTTTCAAAGTCCGGTTTGCCATGTCACTATGCCATGTGGACAAAGTAGATAGAAATCGGACTTTGGAACACCGGTTTGGCCCAAACCGGAGTTTGAAACTCCGGTTTTACTAGTTTTGTAAAGATTTTTTTCAAATTTCTAGTTTTGTAAACATATTAAAAAATATTACTATTTAAAAAAAAAAATTTCATTCACTCAGATAATGTGAGTCTCACATTCATCATATGGAAGATGTTTATTAATTAAAACAGGATTTTAGTTATTACTTTTACTTATGTGTTAAATAGTGCTTCATTAATTTATACACTACCCTACAGGGACACGTTCTAAATTATATTTCGCGTTTAACTGTTATGGTCTCTTAGACAATTGAAACTCATAATAAAGAGCAAAATACACACACACACGCGCATATACAGAGAGAGAGAGAGAGAGAGAGAGAGAGAGAGAGAGAGAGAGAGAGAGAGAGAGAGAGAGAGACCTCAGTTTCTCAAGGGGAACACATCCAAGGTCAATATTACATATTGGACAGCATTCAAGTTCCTCATCCGTGAACTTCCTAGTGTTAAAATAGTAATGTTTTTCTAGAAATATCTAGATTTAATTAGTGATTAGATATTATTACTAGATATTTAAGATGTGTTAGCTCTATAAGTTGGTAGAAGTTACTAGAGTAATATAAATATCTAAAATAGCTAGAAGTTGCTAGAAAAATTGATCACCCACTTATGTAGCCTATAAATAGGCAAGTGATGGATCATTTTGTATGTACCAAAAACTCAAGTAATAAAAAGCTTTCATTTCTAAATCTAAGTCTTCAACTTGTAATACTTCAAAACATCCCCTCACTTACAACAACAAGTCAACTAATCAATTAAAACCAATACATTATTTTATCACATTAAACGAATCTAAAACAACTACATTCTAACAAGTGGTATCAAGAGCCGTGTTGAGCGTTTGTTCGAGTACACCATGACTACCGTTGGTGCATATAATATTCCCGTCCCAGTCTTTGATGGCGACAACTATGATTTTTGAAGTATCCGAATGAAGACATATTTCCAAGCACAAAGCTGGTGGGATATTGTCGAAATCGGGTTTACAACTCCAAAAGACGTCGAAACTCTGTCCGCGGAAGAACAAGAAAAATACAACAAAAATGTTGTAAGAAATGCTGCTGCTCTAGGCTATATTCAACAAGCCTTGACACCGTCTATCTTTCCACAAATCATGGGAGCTACGACCGCCAAAGAGGCGTGGAAAATCCTTCAAGAAGAATTTCAAGGAAATGCCAAGGTGAGATCAGTCAAACTACTAACTCTACGACGAGATTTTGAAAATTTAAATATGAAAGAGACTGAGACCGTAAAAGATTACTATTCTAGAATCAAAGAAATAGTAAATCAAATGAGAGCCTATGGAGATAATATAACAGACAAAAGGATCGTAGAAAAGATACTTATCAGTATGACCGAAAAATACGATCATGTCATTACTGCTATCGAAGAGTCGAAAGACATCGAGACTCTATCGGTACCAGAATTAATTGGCTCTCTTGAAGCATATGAGGCTAGACTGAGTCGGCGTAGTGAAAACTCACTCGAAAGTGCCTTTCAGTCTAAACTCAAATTAAGGTCTCAAAAATCTAAAAATGAGGGGAAAAGAATTTATGAAGAAAATTCGAGAGGAGGAGAAAAATCCAGAACCTGGTTCGATCAGAGAAGAAAAAACTATCCTCCATGTGGTATCTGCAAAAAGACAAACCACTTGGAGAAAGATTGTTTCCACAAAGGGAAGCCACAATGCAATAACTGCAGAAGATTTGGGCATCTAGAAAAAGATTGCCGTTTAAAACAAAATCATCGAGCTAACTTCACGGAAGAAAGTGAAAATATACTGGAGAACAAAAATCAGCTATTCTATGCCTGTCATGTCGCAAATAAACAGAGGGACGATACTTGGTTGATCGACAGTGGGTGCAGCAACCACACGACAGGAGATGAAAAGTTATTTGATAGTATCAACACCTCCGTAAAGTCCCGCGTCAAACTAGGGAATGGAGCGCTTGTTGACACTAAAGGCAAAGGTACGATAACTGTTCAAACTAATAACGTCACTCGATCTGTTAATTACGTTCTTTTAGTACCAAGCTTAACGAGTAACTTGCTAAGTGTTGGACAAATGATGGAGCACGGCTACTCGTTACTCTTCGAAGATAAAACATGTGTCATTCGTGACAAGAAAAACAAACATATTTGCCGAGGATATCTATAGAAACTCCAGCTCAACAACCACTACAAACGGAGCATCCTAGTCATGAAAGTACTGGAGAAACGAGCCCTACTACGCCAACTTCTCCATCAGCAACAATACCTATGGCACAAGACGAGTCAAGTCCAGAGTCAACACCTGGAAGAGTCAAAAAGTTAACAGAGGTATATGAGACTTGCAACTTCACAACTATAGAACCCGAAAACTATGAAGTTGCAGCCAAAGATGAAAAGTGGGTGGCTGCTATGAACGAAGAAATCAGAATGATCGAGAAAAACAACACATGGGAGTTAGTTGATCCTCCAGAAAATAAAGAAATCATTGGAGTTAAGTGGGTTTATGTCATAACCCGTCCTTAACCATAAGAACGTGTTAGATAACGTATGATTTCATTGCGAGGTATTGACCTCTATATGCGACATTTTTAAAAGAGAAACTGCATATATTATACATTACAAACCATAACCATTATTTTTGTTACAAGCTTTAGACAATAAAAAGATGATTATCGTTTAGCGATAATCTTCGACTTACAAACTTTACATATAATGATAACAACATGATTTCGAGCATATTTTACAACACAAATCCTTGGGTATGCAGTTTTATTTTTGACACAAATATGCGTACGCAAGATCCTGCTCAAATTCAACATAATGCAGCGGAAGCTTTAGTAATCACCTGAGAATAGACATGTTTTAAAAGGTCAACATAAAGTTGGTGAGATATAGGTTTAATGCCGGCAGCAATATATATATATATATAGACCACAAGATTTCGTATATAAACAGTTTAATAAAAATATTCTAAGTGGTTGAGCACTTGGTAACCATACTTAACAATTAATCACGTCGCATATTCCCTTTAATATGAAATCTTACTACACTGTACCAAGTGTAGTCACGAAACGAAGTACTGTGCAACCGTTGAATACTGGTCGTCCAGTCCGGTTGGGGTTGTCAGGCCCGATAGATCTATCAACAGGATTCGCGTTTACAATACCGCTGTAAATATTAGTTACCAAGCTACAGGGAAGTATGCCAGTGGTACAACTCAACGTAGAATATATTTTTCAGTTACTTGTGTCCATAACGTAAAACATAAAATACATGTATTCTCATCCCGAAATATTTAGAGTTTAAAAGTGGGACTATATACTCACTTTCGTCTTGAAGATATATATATAATTTGACTTGGTCTCCGGTTGATATCACGAACCTATCCATATATAATATATCAATACCTTTTCTTTTTAAACAAACGTCACATATATATACTTGTTATACTTTTAATACTTTGAATAATTCCTTAGTCCGTAGTTAGCAGTTCGTTGTTAGTAATTCAATTTTAATGGTTCATTTTTAGATGTTTAATATACCCGCAATGAAATAAATAAAACCCCCAACGAAATAAATAAAACCCCATCGTATATGTATTGGTCGAGATTAATCTTGACCCATGGTACCGGTGTTGTCAAATGACGTGTTGCGTACATAAAGTACCGGTGTTGTCAAATGACGTGTTGCGTACAATCATGGGATCTTATGATTAATCTTCTCGTGTTGTTTACGGGTGATCCTGAACCATATAAAATTGAATTATAAGTACATATATATAAAATATCATGTTAACTTAAAAAGATGTGATTTATTTAATTTTTTCCCAATTATTTTCGTGGCTAAACTAGTCTTGGATATCCGATTTTGTTTCGGTCATAGTTTCTTCGTTACAACTCCGTTTTCGTTGATTCAACTTGCCATCTCCTTGGATCGAGTCCCTCTTTAAGACTATGAACTGTAAATACCTTATTTTGTATTCAAAATCACACGGCATAGGTCAAACTTTAGTGAAACTTATGAAGTTAATCATTTTCTATCATGTAAACAACCTCAAATGATTATTTTTCTAAAAATACTTATACTTTGAGTTATATCATGAAATTTTTATGTGTTATCATATTCATAGTAAAAATCATTTTTCCAGAAAATAAACCTCCAATTCAAAGTTTAAGATGGTTTTTAATTATCCAACCCAAAACAGCCCCCGGTTGCACTCCGACGTCGTAAATTCAGTTTTTAAGGTGTTCTTTGAAAAACCAAGTTATACCTTGTTAAGTTAGCATATAATTAAGATATGTTACAGGTCTTGAAGTATTTTAAAAGTTAAGTTAGAAGGATCTATTTAGTTTGCGAACAAGTTTGAAATCATTCAAACTATGTTCTAGTTTATAAACTCTTATATATATAGCTTTAAATATATGAATTGAAAAAGAGTTGAAGTAGAGTTTTTACCTCAAGTTTAAAATGTAAAGTTGCTGGAAAGAAGTAGTAAAATAAAAGTTGAGAGAGTTCTTGCAAGTGTGTGTGAAAATTGGAAGTAAAATTTGGAAAATGAATGTGTAAAAATGAGTTAGAAATGGTGCTTATTTATAGGCTTGAAAATTTGGTTTTTAGTGAAAATATCTAAGATAAGTTAAAATTTATTATGTCATGAATGACATATTATTCCAATAATTGAAGATTTCTATTGGTATATACCAATAGTAAATACTTTTAGAAGCTGTGTATAGTACCCTAGATATACGTATAGGATTATTGAGGAAACGGAACGAGAATTCAAATATAACTATCTTTTGTAAATATACTTATATTGTTTTATGTATAAAAGCCCTTTAAAAATGATTAAATACATTACTTATACGATATATGTATAAACATTATAAATCATCAGTATTTATGTCAAATAACGTTACGTAGGTTATTGTTTTGAAAACTTAAGTTAGTAGTTTCAAAATATACTTATGACTTTTTGTTATTAATACAAAATGAGATATTAAAACATCCTTAGATCATGTTAAATATGTATGTATAATTATCATATATTGTATAGTTCGTGATATCATCGGTCAAACTAGACGGTCAAACGTTGTGTAAAACTCTTTTCAAAACATAAGTCTCAACAATTTGGATTGCTTATCATGTTGGTAAGGTTTAATTTATGTAAATATTAATCTCATAAGTATAGAACGATCGGAAAAGTGCGGGTCGTTACAGTACCTACCCGTTAAATAAATTTAGTCCCGAAATTTTAAAATTGTACCTATTTTGCGTCATCGAGAAACAAGTGTGGATACTTTTGTTTCATCTGATCCTCTCGTTCCCAAGTAAACTCAGGACCTCTTCGAGCATTCCAACGAACCTTAACGATTGGTATGTTGCTCTGCTTGAGCTGTTTAACTTCACGATCCATGATTTCGATTGGTTCTTCGATGAATTGTAGTTTCTCATCGACATGGATTTCTTCAAGAGGAATGGTGAGGTCTTCCTTTGCAAGACACTTCTTAAGGTTTGAGACGTGAAAGGTATTGTGTACTCCGGCGAGTTGTTGCGGTAACTCGAGTCGATAAGCTACCGGTCCAATGCGTTCGATGATCTTGAACGGGCCTACATATCTTGGGTTCAGTTTACCTCTTTTACCGAAACGTATTACACCTTTCCAAGGTGACACCTTTAGCATAACCATGTCCCCAATCTGAAACTCTAATGGTTTCCTTCGGACATCGGCGTAGCTCTTTTGGCGACTTCGGGCTGTTTTCAATCTCTCCTTGATTTGTACTATCTTCTCAGTCGTTTCGTGTATGATCTCGGGACCAGTTAATTGTCGATCTCCTACTTCATTCCAACAGATAGGAGATCTACACTTCCTTCCATACAATGCTTCGAATGGTGTAGCTTTAATGCTTGCATGATAACTATTATTATACGAAAATTCTGCTAACGGTAGATACTTATCCCATCCGTTTCCAAAATCGATCACACATGCCCTGAGCATGTCTTCAAGAGTCTGAATCGTTCTTTCACTCTGCCCGTCGGTTTGCGGATGATATGCGGTACTCATATCTAAACGAGTTCCTAGTGCCTCCTGCAGTGATTGCCAGAACTTTGAGGTAAATCTACTATCACGATCGGATATAATGGAAATAGGTATTCCATGCCTTGAAACAATTTCCTTTATATACAATCGTAATAGTTTCTCCATTCTATCCGTTTCCTTTATAGGCAAGAAATGGGCAGATTTGGTAAGACGATCAACAATCACCCAAATGGTGTCGTATCCCCAGGCAGTCTTTGGTAACTTCGTGATGAAATCCATGGTAATACCATCCCATTTCCATTCTGGGATTTCTGGTTGTTGAAGTAACCCTGATGGTTTCTGGTGTTCTGCCTTGACCTTGGAACAAGTTAAACACTCCCCAACATATGTTGCAACGTCTGTCTTTAAGTTAGGCCACCAATAATGTGTCTTAAGATCTTGATACATCTTTCCAACTCCAGGATGTATCGAGTATCTTGTCTTATGTGCCTCGTTCAATATCAACTTCCTTAATCCACCCAACTTCGGTACCCAAATACGGTTTGCAAAATATCGAATTCCATCTTCCCGTATAACGAGTTGCTTCTCATACTTCTTCATTATTTCATTTCCTATATTTTCTTTAGTAAGTGCTTCTCGTTGAACTTCTTTGATTTGTGAGTTGAGATTCATGCGAATTTTTATGTTCATCGCTCGTACTCGAATTGGTTCTCGTTCCTTTCTGCTTAGTGCGTCAGCCACAACATTCGCTTTCCCGGGATGATAACGAATTTCACAATCATAGTCGTTTATTAACTCGACCCACCTACGTTGCCTCATGTTCAGCTGTTTCTGATCAAAAATATGTTGAAGACTTTTATGATCAGTAAACACAGTGCATCTAACCCCATATAAGTAGTGTCTCCATATCTTTAACGCAAACACGACTGCTCCCAGTTCTAGATCATGCGTCGTATAATTCCGCTCGTGAATCTTCAATTGTCGAGATGCGTATGCAATAACTTTCTTTCGTTGCATAAGAACACAACCAAAACCTTGTCGCGATGCGTCACAATATATTTCAAAATCATCGTTCCCTTCAGGTAACGATAAAATAGGCGCCGTAGTTAACTTCTTCTTCAGTAATTGAAATGCGTTCTCCTGCTCCGAGGTCCATTCGTATTTCTTCCCTTTTTGCGTTAATGCTGTCAACGGCTTAGCTATTCGGGAAAAATCTTGAATAAACCTTCTATAATAACCGGCTAAACCCAAAAATTGGCGTATCTGCATTGGTGTTTTAGGAGTCTCCCATTTTTCAATGGCTTCAATTTTTGCTGGATCAACCTGAATTCCTTTGCTACTAACAACGTGGCCAAGAAATTGCACTTCTTTCAACCAGAAAGCACACTTAGAAAATTTAGCGTATAGCTGTTCTTTTCTCAACAACTCTAATATCAACCTTAAATGCTGCTCATGCTCTTGCTCACTCTTGGAATAGATAAGAATGTCATCAATGAAAACGATAACAAACTTATCTAAATACGGATTACAAACTCGATTCATGAGGTCCATGAATACAGCTGGCGCATTCGTCAATCCAAACGGCATGACCAAAAATTTGTAATGACCATAACGTGTCCGAAAAGCAGTTTTCGGAATGTCCTCTTCTTTGACACGTAGTTGATGATAGCTCGATCTTAGGTCGATTTTCGAATAAACACATGATCCCTGGAGTTGATCAAATAAGTCGTCAATTCTCGGTAGTGGATACCGATTTTTGATAGTTAACTTATTTAATTCACGATAATCTATACACATCCTAAAAGATCCATCTTTCTTTTTAACAAATAGAATCGGAGCTCCCCACGGTGAAGTACTTGGTCGTATGAATCCATGATCCAGTAATTCTTTTAACTGACTCTGAAGTTCTTTTAACTCGGACGGTGCAAGTCTGTATGGAGCACGAGCCACTGGTGCAGCTCCTGGTACAAGATCTATTTGAAATTCTACAGATCTAAATGGAGGTAATCCCGGCAACTCTTCCGGAAAAACTTCAGGAAAATCTCTTGCCACAGGCACGTCGTTGATGCACTTCTCTTTTTCTTTCTTTTCGACTTTATTAACATGTGCTAAGATAGCATAGCACCCTTTCTTCAAGCACTTTTGAGCTTTCAAATAACTAATGAGTTTTAGCTTTGATTTACCCTTCTCTCCATAAATCATTACTGGCGTTTTATCCTTACGAGGAATGCGAATTGCCTTCTTGGCGCACACAACTTCAGCTCCTATTTTGGACATCCAGTCCATGCCGATTATTACATCAAAACTTCCTAATTCTACGGGTATCAAATCAATCTTAAATGTTTCTCCGGCTAAATTTATTTTACAATCACGGCAAATTTTATCGGCTTTAATTAGTTTACCATTAGCTAACTCAATCATGTACTTAGCATCTAGAGGTAATGATGAACAATTCAATTTAGCGTAAAAGCCTCTACTCACGTAACTTCTATCGGCACCAGTATCAAATATAATAGATGCGGATAAGTTATTAATGGTAAACGTACCCGTAACAAGCTCCGGGTCTTCACACGCCTCTCTAGCATTAATAACAAATGCTCTTCCACGTGCAGATCCATTATTCTTCTCTGGATTCGGACACTGGCTCTTATAGTGACCTTGTTTTCCACACCCATAACAAGTAATGGTAGCCAAAGCAGTTCTATTTGCATTGGTGGCAGGAGTCTTGGTACCATTTGTATTTGTAACGAGAGCCCTACAATCTTCAGCAAGATGACCCTTTCGATTACATTTGTTGCATACCACATTACAGTAGCCAGAGTGATGTTTGTGGCATCGGTTGCATAAAGGATTTTGTCCTTTGTAACCAAAGCTTGAACCACTACCTGCACCTTGTATGGTTTCTTGTTTCTTAAAAGATTGTTGTTGGTTACCTCGATCATAATTTCCATTCCACTTTCTTTTGTTACCTGATACCTTCACATCAGTATTGGATGCTTTCTTATCCATGATGACCTGATCCATTAGCTCGTTTGCCATGGTTATAGCTTCATGAATTGTCTTAGGTTTCGATGCTGTAACGTTTGCCTTGACCTTTTTGGGCAAACCATCTTTGTACATTTCAATCTTCCGTTCTTCGGTTGGAACCAATTCAGGACATAGCAAAACTAATTCCATGAATCGCTGATTGTAGTTGGTGATTTCAGTACCAATAACCTTCAGACTTCGTAACTCATCTTCCAACTTCCTAACCTCGTTCCTTGGACAATATTCGTTGATTAACATTGTTTTGAATTCTTCCCACGGAGTATCATAAGCTACATCTCCTCCTACAGCCTTCACATAATTTTTCCACCACGTGAGTGCACTATCTTGTAAAGTGCACGATGCATACTTGGTCATGTCCTTTTCAACACAACCACTGATTTTAAACACAGTCTCCATCTTTTCTATCCACCGGGTTAAACCGATCGGTCCTTCTGTTCCACTGAATGATGAGGGCTTGCAAGCTTGAAAAGTTTTGTAAGTGCACCCCACACGAGGATTTGGGTTAACTGCAGCACCTCTTGCAGCCTCGACCCATAACATTCTGTCGTTCACTCGCTGATTGATGAGTTCCTGGATTTCTTGTTCCGTCATTCGGTTCAATCGCGCCATATTCTTCTATAAGAATGAAAAGAAAATAATTATTCTCATGGAATATTATAGATGTAGTGTATATTTACATTACATTATAGCTTATTAATAATATGAACCAGGTATTATTATAAAAGCCTTTTCTTCTTATTAGCGTTTTATAATTATATCTAGGGTAGTACCTACCCGTTAATGTCCATACTTAATAGCTTAGTACAGAATCAATTACTACCATCTAAATAATACTTAACCATGGAAAATTATTGCATTTCACACTTCACTATTTTACATATGCTTATCTTACATCGAACATTAAACAAACCACACTAATAATATTATACAAAACATTATATGATCCCATGGTTTAATACGGCAGCGCATCGTTTGGTCTATTTTCTAGGACGTTTAGGTTCAAAGAATCGCTTAACGCTTATCCTGGCTGTCTGCCTATATTTTGGCTGTGGGACTAAAGAACTGGATGCCGGGATAGAACGAATAGGAATAGCGGGAATAGGGGTGGTAGTATCTAGTGGAGTTGGTGCCACATCATCCTTACAAAACTCGGGATTTGAATTTTCTAATTCATTAGCCTTTCGTTTCTTTCCTAGTTCGAACTCGTCTTTTGTAATTTCCTGTATTTCTTCCTCGGGTTCACTTTCCTCCTCGGGTTCACTTTCCTCCTCGGGTTCACTTTCCTCCTCGGGTTCACTTTCCGGGTTCTCTATAGTCGGTTCATCCGGAATTTGTGAGTCTTCCCCAAAGATATTATTTTCGTCATCGGATAGGTTAATGACTGGAACACCATCTGAAGATTCTGGTTCGGAGTCGCTGAATGTGATAACAAGTTTTGAGCCCGACATCTATCATACAACAACTAACCCATTAGTACTACATAATATTTACATATAAATTTTAACCAACAATGATAAGCAATGGTTTTTAAATCAGACCCGGTCAAAGTCCAGACTTACTAATGTATCCTAACGACTTATCGGTTAGACACACTAATGCAAACCTGGTTCGCTAAGACCACCGCTCTGATACCACATGTCATAACCCGTCCTTAACCATAAGAACGTGTTAGATAACGTATGATTTCATTGCGAGGTATTGACCTCTATATGTGACATTTTTAAAAGAGAAACTGCATATATTATACATTACAAATCATAACCATTATTTTTGTTACAAGCTTTAGACAATAAAAAGATGATTATCGTTTAGCGATAATCTTCGACTTACAAACTTTACATATAATGATAACAACACGATTTCGAGCATATTTTACAACACAAATCCTTGGGTATGCAGTTTTATTTTTGACACAAATATGCGTACGCAAGATCCTGCTCAAATTCAACATAATGCAGCGGAAGCTTTAGTAATCACCTGAGAATAGACATGTTTTAAAAGGTCAACATAAAGTTGGTGAGATATAGGTTTAATGCCGGCAGCAATATATATATATATAGACCACAAGATTTCGTATATAAACAGTTTAATAAAAATATTCTAAGTGGTTGAGCACTTGGTAACCATACTTAACAATTAATCACGTCGCATATTCCCTTTAATATGAAATCTTACTACACTGTACCAAGTGTAGTCACGAAACGAAGTACTGTGCAACCGTTGAATACTGGTCGTCCAGTCCGGTTGGGGTTGTCAGGCCCGATAGATCTATCAACAGGATTCGCGTTTACAATACCGCTGTAAATATTAGTTACCAAGCTACAGGGAAGTATGCCAGTGGTACAACTCAACGTAGAATATATTTTTCAGTTACTTGTGTCCATAACGTAAAACATAAAATACATGTATTCTCATCCCGAAATATTTAGAGTTTAAAAGTGGGACTATATACTCACTTTCGTCTTGAAGATATATATATAATTTGACTTGGTCTCCGGTTGATATCACGAACCTATCCATATATAATATATCAATACCTTTTCTTTTTAAACAAACGTCACATATATATACTTGTTATACTTTTAATACTTTGAATAATTCCTTAGTCCGTAGTTAGCAGTTCGTTGTTAGTAATTCAATTTTAATGGTTCATTTTTAGATGTTTAATATACCCGCAATGAAATAAATAAAACCCCCAACGAAATAAATAAAACCCCATCGTATATGTATTGGTCGAGATTAATCTTGACCCATGGTACCGGTGTTGTCAAATGACGTGTTGCGTACATAAAGTACCGGTGTTGTCAAATGACGTGTTGCGTACAATCATGGGATCTTATGATTAATCTTCTCGTGTTGTTTACGGGTGATCCTGAACCATATAAAATTGAATTATAAGTACATATATATAAAATATCATGTTAACTTAAAAAGATGTGATTTATTTAATTTTTTCCCAATTATTTTCGTGGCTAAACTAGTCTTGGATATCCGATTTTGTTTCGGTCATAGTTTCTTCGTTACAACTCCGTTTTCGTTGATTCAACTTGCCATCTCCTTGGATCGAGTCCCTCTTTAAGACTATGAACTTTAAATACCTTATTTTGTATTCAAAATCACACGGCATAGGTCAAACTTTAGTGAAACTTATGAAGTTAATCATTTTCTATCATGTAAACAACCTCAAATGATTATTTTTCTAAAAATACTTATACTTTGAGTTAAATCATGAAATTTTTATGTGTTATCATATTCATAGTAAAAATCATTTTTCCAGAAAATAAACCTCCAATTCAAAGTTTAAGATGGTTTTTAATTATCCAACCCAAAACAGCCCCCGGTTGCACTCCGACGTCGTAAATTCAGTTTTTAAGGTGTTCTTTGAAAAACCAAGTTATACCTTGTTAAGTTAGCATATAATTAAGATATGTTACAGGTCTTGAAGTATTTTAAAAGTTAAGTTAGAAGGATCTATTTAGTTTGCGAACAAGTTTGAAATCATTCAAACTATGTTCTAGTTTATAAACTCTTATATATATAGCTTTAAATATATGAATTGAAAAAGAGTTGAAGTAGAGTTTTTACCTCAAGTTTAAAATGTAAAGTTGCTGGAAAGAAGTAGTAAAATAAAAGTTGAGAGAGTTCTTGCAAGTGTGTGTGAAAATTGGAAGTAAAATTTGGAAAATGAATGTGTAAAAATGAGTTAGAAATGGTGCTTATTTATAGGCTTGAAAATTTGGTTTTTAGTGAAAATATCTAAGATAAGTTAAAATTTATTATGTCATGAATGACATATTATTCCAATAATTGAAGATTTCTATTGGTATATACCAATAGTAAATACTTTTAGAAGCTGTGTATAGTACCCTAGATATACGTATAGGATTATTGAGGAAACGGAACGAGAATTCAAATATAACTATCTTTTGTAAATATACTTATATTGTTTTATGTATAAAAGCCCTTTAAAAATGATTAAATACATTACTTATACGATATATGTATAAACATTATAAATCATCAGTATTTATGTCAAATAACGTTACGTAGGTTATTGTTTTGAAAACTTAAGTTAGTAGTTTCAAAATATACTTATGACTTTTTGTTATTAATACAAAATGAGATATTAAAACATCCTTAAATCATGTTAAATATGTATGTATAATTATCATATATTGTATAGTTCGTGATATCATCGGTCAAACTAGACGGTCAAACGTTGTGTAAAACTCTTTTCAAAACATAAGTCTCAACAATTTGGATTGCTTATCATGTTGGTAAGGTTTAATTTATGTAAATATTAATCTCATAAGTATAGAACGATCGGAAAAGTGCGGGTCGTTACAGTTTACAAAACAAAGCTCAACCCTGATGGTTCTATACAAAAACACAAAGCAAGGCTAGTAGCTAAAGGCTACTCGCAACAGCCTGGAGTCGACTACACTGAAACTTTTGCACATGTAGCACGACTGGATACTATAAGAGCACTTGTGGTACTAGCAGCTCAACGAAGATGGAAGATTCACCAACTAGATGTGAAATCTGCCTTTCTAAATGGATTTCTCGAAGAAGAAATATACGTAGAGCAACCACAAGGGTTCATCCAGAAAGGAAAGGAAGATCAAGCTCTAAAGTTGAAGAAAGCCTTATATGGACTTAAACAAGCACCACGTGCTTGGTACAGTCGCATTGATAGCTACTTCACAAGTTCAGGATTCAGGAGGAGTCAAAGTGAGCCCACACTCTACATCAAAACCCAAGGTAACTCTGACACTCTCATTCTTTCCTTGTATGTCGATGATCTTATATATACGGGAAACAATGAGAGAATGATACAAGAATTTAAAGAAGACATGATGAAAACGTTCGAGATGAGTGACCTTGGTTTGATGCATTATTTTCTTGGAATCGAAATTAGTCAAGAAAATGAAGGCATCTTCATATGTCAAAAGAAATACACAGAAAATCTCCTGAAGAAATTTAAACTATACGGTTGCAAAACCGTCGCCACACCATTAGTTGCCAATGAGAAGATGAGACAAGAAGATGGATCGGAGAAAGCGGATGCTTCAAGATTCAGAAGTCTCATTGAAAGCCTACTTTATCTAACAGCAACAAGACCTGACATAATGTACGCAACGAGTCTACTATCCAGGTACATGAAAAACCCTACTCAAATACATTAGGAGCTTCTAAAAGAATATTAAGATACTTGCAAGGTATCATGGACTATGGAATATGGTACAAGCCCACTATAGACTCGAAGCTTCATGGATACACAGATAGTGACTGGGCCGGATCAGTGGATGAAATGAGAAGTACTTCAGGATACGCATTCTCAATTGGATCTGGTGTCTTCTCATGGGCATCAAAGAAACAAGAAACGGTGGCACAATCGTCAGCCGAAGCGGAGTACGTCGCTGCTGCTAACTCAGCTAATCAAGCGATTTGGCTAAGAAGAATTCTAGAAGACATGGGCGAAAAACAAGACGGTGCTACAAAAATATTCCGTGACAACAAGTCTGCAATCGCGATGGCAAAGAATCCTGTGTTCCATGGTAGAACAAAACATATTGACATCAAATATCACTTTTTGCGAGAAGTCTCCGCTAGGAAAGATATCGAATTAAAATACTGCAAGATCGAAGAGCAGATTGCAGACATATTCACCAAGACACTACCAAGATCAAAGTTCGAGTTCTTACGCAACAGGCTTGGAGTACTATCGAAAAACATTAAGGAGGAGTGTTAAAATAGTAATGTTTTTCTAGAAATATCTAGATTTAATTAGTGATTAGATATTATTACTAGATATTTAAGATGTATTAGCTCTATAAGTTGGTAGAAGTTACTAGAGTAATATAAATATCTAAAATAGCTAGAAGTTGCTAGAAAAATTGATCACCCACTTATGTAGCCTATAAATAGGCAAGTGATGGATCATTTTGTATGTACCAAAAACTCAAGTAATAAAAAGCTTTCATTTCTAAATCTAAGTCTTCAACTTGTAATAATTCAAAACATCCCCTCACTTACAACAACAAGTCAACTAATCAATTAAAACCAATACATTATTTTATCACATTAAACTAATCTAAAACAACTACATTCTAACACCTAGTAATACATTTCCTGCAGACTGAATAATATTCAGAAAGAAAACACAATTACGGAGTAGTTAACAACTTAACACCAATTTTCTTAGATCCGCTCAAGTTTTTAAGGCTTCATGATACAAAATTTAGGAGTCATATTCACATGAGATAACTAAGAAGTTCGTGTTTAATAGCCTAACTAACCGTTTAACATGCTCTCTCCAAACAAACCCTTCCCCTTCCCATCATCCCCCTTCACAATCCTTTCACTCCGGTAAACAGAACCTACTGCCGTAATCCACCCGCTACTTTCCCTAACAACATCCCTATCCATGGTATTCAAAATACACACAACTACATCAACTCTAACGAAGAAGGTGAATGGATCGAAGTTAGAAGAAGAAAACCATTTGGCATAACCCTAGACAGCAAGAGAGAATCATCAATTAGATCGTTAATTAGAAAGTACGGTGGATATGGTGCTGACAATGGAACTACTAGAAAAGGAAACTATCAAGCGAATCCAAATTTTTAAGGACCAAAAAACTAGTCAAAGACGAGGATGTAAAATAACTTCTATCATGTTATATAATTTTCCAGATTCATGGGAGAAAAATGATTTGTGGATATTCTTAAAAGATATGGCAATTTGAACGATGTTTTTATTCCACATAATAAAACTTTAAGGAATGCTAAAAGATTTGAGTTCGCTAAGTTTGAAGATGTGCAAGATGTCAAGTTTTTGCTAAAAAATATGAATTCCATTTATGTCAAAGATAGCTGGTTCAGAGCGCATCTAGCACACGATAGAGAAAAGAAACATGTGCCTGAAAAAACCTCCGGCAATACACCAGTGACTCCTAAGAAAAATCCTTTAAACGTGTCATCAAAGAACCATTATATTCATCTCGATGGTAGTTCGGATGGAAGTAAATTTCATGAAGTGGCTACTAAACCACCAACAAAATGGACAAACAAGCCCTGCACAAAGGTAGATAAAAAGATGAGGGAGGTCATCTTGGATGATTCTGAAATTGAAGTAGACTATTTTGACAAATCAATCACTGGGGAAGCAAATCAATCACTGAGGGAGGTCATCTAAATTTCATGAAGTGGCTCATTAAGGCCCGTCATGGCTCAACACTTGGATTGAGGTTCGAAGGTTGCAATGCTGTCAGTTTCGAAATCATGCTTTAAGCCACGGCGCGGCTCCTCCAGCCGCAGCGCGACTTAAGCCTATTCGGGAGCCTGACGAGAAAAAACGCGTTTTCTTGATCTTTAAGTTGTTTCTTTGTTTAGATTTGCCTATATAAACACTCTATTGTAACTCTAACATGTGTGCACGAAATTAATAGTGAAAATTCTCTGGTTTGCACCCGTGGACTAAACTCTTCTTCGTATTTTGAAGTTGGGATATAACCACGTTAAATCCTCGTGTCGTTATGCTTTATATTTATCGTTTATGCTTTTAGATTATTCGTTTGTCGTTTGTAGGTTGTTTGTGATTGACGATACCACAATCACATGTTTTTGTCTGGGTCCTAAATCTTAACAAGTGGTATCATGAGCTCAAGGTTACGAGTTCGGGCACAATGGTGAATTGAAAGCAAGTTTCTTCGATATAGTTGATGATTCGGTATTTTCATCAAGGTTAGATCAAACGACGGGCTGAGGGATTTGTTTGCAACATGTATCAAGACCAAGTGACTTAGTTGGCCTCGATGAACTCATGGATATGTCTATGTATCCGGGAGAGTGGATCACACAATATTCGGGTATCGATTCTTGAAAGTTACTTTGTAATCGGGACGCTGATTGCATCATGATGGTGATTTTTTTCCGCGAAAGGTTACGGAGTCAAGGTCGGGTCGATGGGTTCGTTGCGGAGAGATATTTTCGGGAGATCCGGGTGTCATATCTGAGTTCTCGTTCTTCGCGATCTTGTGCGAAAGAATGATTGAACTTTCAAATTCGGAGTTCCAGGAGCTGCTGTAGTAGAAAATTCGTAGCGGGTTGGTTAACCGTTGGATCGACTTGATATTTTGTGTGTTGATAGTAGACTTACTGATCTACAAGTGTTAAATGTTCGAGGTTGATTTGACCGTTGGATCTTGAGATATGATTTTTAGAATTTGGGTAGTTTTCAGGATGAAGTTTTCGGGTTTGAAGACGCGAGTGCGAGACGGTTTTGTCTCGTGAATCTTCAAGCGATATAAGCTATGTTTTCAGAGATGTGGATTTGTTATGGAAGCTCAGGAGGTTGATTTTTTCTCTCGGTTTAGAGAGGTTGAATAACGAACAGGATGTATCGGGTTGTAAGTTGATAGTGGGAATATCGGGGAAGTTTGGTGCTTGCGGGGTTTGAAAACGGGATGACCAATGCTGTTTGGTTAATTTTCTAGGGTTTATGAAATATGCGGGCGGATTAGAGTTCCTTGTCACTAAGGAAATTGATTGTCGAAGAGTGTCGGATAGAACGCGTTCGACGTTTGCTTGGGTTTGGTTGATGGTATAACTAACAGAGTGGGTTCTTCTTCGGGGGTAATCAATTAGAAGTCTTTAGGTGATGGAAGATTGGTGGATAATCTTGTAAGTCCCAGAACTTGAGCTTTCTAGAATCGTTGAGGGTGTCGGGAACTCGGTGTGATTTTGGTAACCGACGGAAGTTATCGAGCTAGTGGGAGTTAGTCAACTAGTAGAGCGGTGGAGATGATTATGCGACGTTGTTCTCCAATGTTTTCAAGATTAGTGTGATGATTCCGGGTAACACTAGGGCTTCGAGTACTTGTTTTACTCAAAAAAATTTGTGACTGACTGGTGGTACGAACAAGTTTCTTCTCGAGTAGCCGCAGGTTTATTTCTTATTCGTACAGTGGGAGCATGCTTTGGATGAGAAGATGGGTTTGTGAAATTCATAGCTCTGAGTAGGTCAGTGAACATCGAGAAAGCAAAAAGTTGAAAAGTTAGTAGATTTCGAGGTTGTGACTGCGTTCTCACTGGAGCCTTGATGAAGAGTCTACAAGGGCATCTGTTCGATTTTATGATTTCCGGGAAGGAAAATAATCGATAGACGGTGAAGTCCTATACGAGGGTGATCATTGACATGTGTGTTCGGGATTGGACATGTCTAGAGTGATCGGTGATGCGGTGTAGTCTCATGAAGAATCCTATAATTGAAGAGTCGCATACTTCAATTGGTCTTCTGATGTAAGAAGATAATCTTCGTGTTAGAAGATGGTGGCGATAGAAACTGAGATGGCCCAAGCTAGTAACTATGAGATTGGATTATCACTCAACGGTGTTTTTGGTGTCGAAAGACTTCACTTGCTTGTAGGCTAACGAGTAAAGTGCGACGTGATTCGGATGTCTCATCTGGCGGTATCAAAAGGAGTTGGTAATCTGCTAGTCTATAGTTATTGTGGGTTTGTTTAAAAATAGTGACGGCTTAGCGAAGGTTGTGTTTAGATCATCCATCAAGTGAGAGATTGTTGGATGTGTGAAGGATATCAAAACAACAAGAAAAGTACGTTTTAGTGTTAAGGCGCGTCATGGCTCATTAAGGCCCATCATGGATCAACACTTCGATTGAGGTTCGAAGGTTGCAATGCTGTTAGTTTCGAAATCATGCTTTAAGCCACGGCGCGGCTTAAGCCTATCCGGGAGCCTGACGAGGAAAAACGAGTTTTCTTGCTCTTTAAGTTGTTTCCTTGTTTAGATTTGCCTATATAAACACCCTATTGTAACCCTAACATATGTGCACGAAATTAATAGTGAAAAATATCTGGTTTCTGCCCGTAGACTAAACCCTTCTCCATGTTTTGGAGTTGGGATATAACCACGTTAAATTCTCGTGTCGTTATGCTTTATATTTATCGTTTATGCTTTTAGATTATTCATTTGTCGTTTGTGGGTTGTTTGTGATTGACGATACCACAATCACATGTTTTTGTTTGGATCCTAAATCCTAACACTTAGAACTTGGGCGGTTGGGACACAATATTAATGATGTCGAGAGAAGTAGGGCCCAGCTCAAAAAAGTCCAGTTTCATATTTTCACGTGTACCCTTCAACCTTACACGTATGTACGGAGTACTTCCTATCCAATTCCAAAATGAACGATAATTGTAACCCATACTTTAAAAGCTAATGATAATATTTTTAACGGGGGTAAGTATTCAATGATGGGGGTAAGCATAGGTGCCGCCCTCGGCCGCCCTCACTCGCCTCCACCCATTTCGCCCCCGATTCAGTCATATTCACTGATGTATGAGCGGAGGTGTAGTACGAAATAGTATTATTGTTTACTACGAAATACGGCAAAATATGATACAAGTATTAATTATTTATAGATCGGATATACCTAAACCTTGCTACAACACTTATAGGCAGTGTACCTAATCGTAGAGTAGTGTAGTTTTTAGTAAGTCCGGTTCGTTCCACAGGGAGCTAGTGATTACGTACTATATTTTTATAGAACTATATTTATATAAATATATATAACTATAAATAGTAATATTATTATTATAAAAGGGGGGTTTACCGTTTAATGACCGGTTTGTCGATTTTATATTTTAAGCGTAAAGATAAATGACAATAATTAAAATGACAGTAAATAAAAGTACGATGAAATATGAAATAAAAGTATTATGCTTATTTAAACTTCCGTAATCATGATGCTTGACGTTTTGATTTTAATTTATTACCCTGGGTTAATTGTCCTTTGTCCTGGATTATTTGATACCTATTTGGTTTTTGTCCATAATAGTCCATCGGTCATAATTATAAAATGCTCATCAAATTAACCTTATTCTCGAAGTCAAATATTCCAACTAATTAGGGATTTAAACTGTAACAAGATTTTAATACTTTGTTAATAATTACACCAGGTTATCGACTGCATGTAATCCAAGGTTTTAATACTTTGTTAACAATTATACCAATTACCCTTGTATAAAATCCACCCCTGTTTTAATTAGTCCATGATATATTAATTTATCTACTTGGCCAAAATGAATAATCAATTACCCAAACCCAATTGATTAATTAAATGATTGTAAAGAATGTCGTATAAACGTCACTAAATAGGACATTCGTAATCATTTAATAATTATTAGATTAACTAATTTGAAGATAGGTTCGACAGATTCCAATGAGTTGTCATTCGATTAGACAATACCCCCATCTATTAATAGTCCATAGTCCAATGTCCACAAGTGTCGGTCTTTTGTCCAAACCCTAATTATGGTACAAAATCCAATAACCCCATCTTAATATTTAGCCCAACATCACAATTACTTCGGCTCAAATAAGCATAATAATAACTTAGTTACAAGACATTAATTTAAAAAGGAAGAACATAGCTTACAGTGATTATTTATAGCGTAGCGTTACATGGACAGAGTTTCGACTTTAAAACCCGTAAAACATTTCTTACAATAACCCAATTATTATTAAACTTAAATTAAAATTAAAATTATAAATATATAATTCTTACAGAAGGAAAGAAAGAAGAGAAAAGGTGTAAGGAGTTCGGCAGAAAACGTGGCCTTTTATAGAACTTTTGTGATTCCTATTGCCCATTCGATCGCTTGGGCTTATAGTGTTAATGCCATGCGATCGCATGACATCCCTAGCCAGCTCACTTCACTTTGTTTTCTAGTTTTCCGACACATTTAAATATATATATATATATATATATATATATATAATATATAATTTTATATAATTATATATATATATTATATTATATTCATGTGCATAGTTGACTTGTAATTTTAGCTCCGTTGTCTCGCGCGTTGATGCTCGGTTCATGTCTCGGTTCTGGATTTTTGAACGTCTTTTTTTACGCTTTAATATTGTGACGACCCAGAAATTTTCGACCAAATTTAAACTTAATCTTTATATGATTTCGACACGATAAGCAAAGTCCGTTATGTTGCGTCTCAAAATTTTTGAACTATTTTCATACATTCATTTGACTTCGACTATTTCCGATGATTCACGAACCATTGTGTGTAAATAAATATGTAAATAATTATATATATATATATATATATATATATATATATATATATATATATATATATATATATAAACCTAAGTGTATATATAATATGTAGAGTTAATAAAATACACTTTAATTACTTGAATTAAAAATGCAAAATAATATACAGGATAATTAAGTTGTTATTAAAATGAATATATATATATATATATATATATATATATATATATATATATATATATACAAACACATAAGTAATATCATATACATTTTAATTAAAGATTCAATATATTATAAATATGATATAATTAATAAATTGTATTATATAAAATTTAATTACGAATTTGAATATAAGTGTTATATTAATATTATTATCATTACTTCCATTATTATTATGGGTAATATTAATATTAATATTTGTAATATTATTATCAGTAATACTATTATTCGTTTGTTATTTTTTTATTAATAAAATCATTATTAATATTATTAGTATTATTATTAAATTAATTAATTACTAATTATTAATTATCAGATTTATTGATATTATTATCGTTAATTATATACTTATTATTAGTATTAATATTATACAGATTATAATCAAATACATATACAAATACATATATCAAATACAGTATGTATATATATGTGTATATATATATATATATATATATATATATATATATATATATAAGAGAAATGTGATATGTATAAGTTGTTATATTATTATTATCATTAATATTTATTATTATCAGTAATACTATTACTTGTTTGTTATTTTTTTATTAATAAAATCATTATTAATATTATTAGTATTATTATTAAATCAATTAATTACTAATTATTAATTATTAGATTTATTGATATTATTATCGTTAATTATATACTTATTATTAGTATTAATAATATACAGATTATAATCAAATACATATACATATACATATATCAAATACAGTATGTGTATATATATATATATATATATATATATATATATATATATATATATATATATATATATATATAATTACGATATAAATATTTATAGATATAGATAGATACGTATAATACTTAATGGAATCAAATTCAGTTTCACATCTCAATCAATTACTGTATTTGATTTTGTTTGAATCCCCTAATTTGTTACACATCTTAATCTAGTACAAATCTGATAGAAATCATACACGCCTTTTATATTTTTTTATCTATTTTATTTGTACCAATTGATTCTTTTGATCGAGAAATCCTTGCTATAAAACAAGCGAATTCTTCAGTGTTATTGTGGCACCATTACCAATTATCAAGTTAACTATCCCAAATTATCGAAATTAAACCAAAATCGATGAAGAACACAGCCCCCTGCTCTGTTGTTGCTTTTATTTTCCAATACCACGATCAAGAATCAAACTTCAAAATGTAGTAATGCAGTTGTGTTAGGAATCCTTTATTTAATCTTTCTACAAGGTCTCATATTCCAATTCTTTATATCAAGCATGAATTTCGAGTCAAAGTTTCGTTTCAAAAAGTCAACTGAAGTGTTCATGCTAAAATTCGAGTTAGTTTTAATGATTTTGGATCAATTGATGATCCAGATAGTTTATAGGGAATATTATAAACCTTTTTCATGTAGTGATCGAAATCTAAAACTGTCCAAATTTTATGATTGATGTTTGGGTTCATAATTTGAAAAACGAAACTGCTGTTGCTTATTTTAATTTTTTTTTCTTCTGTTTTTGTGATCAAGAACAATCACATTCTGGTTATTTCTGTTTTAATTTCAATTATAAATCAAGTTATTAATTCACGATTAAATTAGTTATCATTTTGGACGATGGGTAAAGAAGAAGAAGAAAGGACAGAACGATTTACGGGATAAATAAATATAGACGGTATATAAGTTCAGAAAAACAGGAACGGATGAGTGGTGAAGGGTGTTTCGGGTTAAGCGAGAGGTCGCAGGTTTGAGCCCGTGCGTGGGCAGCTATTTTTTTTAAAGCTTTGGAGAGGTAGTTTTCTTATCATATTTTTTTATTATTGTTATTTGGATTATAATAATAATAATAATTATTATTATTATTAGTATTAGTATTAGTATTAGTATTATTATTATTATTATTATTATTATTATTATTATTATTATTATTATTATTATTATTATTATTATTATTATTATTATTATTATTATTTTTATTATTATTAGTTGTTGTTGTTATTATTATTATGATAATTGTTGTTACTCCTAAGATATTAGAAGTATCATTATTATTAATCACATTAAGAGTTATCATTATTGTTATTATTAATATATGTATTATAATTACAATTAGGATTATTATTATTATTATTATTATTATTATTATTATTATTATTATTATTATTATTATTATTATTATTATTATTATTATTACTAATATTATTATCCTTACTAGTAATAGCATTAAGTAGTATTATTATTAATATTATCATTAATAATAAAAAGATTGTAATTATTATTATTATTATTATTATCATTAAGTATTATGTATTTTTATCAAAAGTATTATTTTCATCATCATCATTATCAAACTTTTCGTTTCATTTAAAAACTATTGTTATTATCATTATTATTAAGATTAGTATTAACACTAAGCATTATTTGTATTATTTTTATATGAAGATATTAGAATGTTACGAAGATTTATAATTAAGTTATGAATTAAACATGATATAATTAAAATTAAGTAAAGATCATGATTTAAAAAAATTATTATTATAAACATTAATTCAAAACTTCGAATATGAAAAATATATTTTTGCTATAAATAATATTAAGTAATATGTACGAAATTATGGATTTAAAACTATGGATAAGATTACGATTTAAGTAAGTTATTAATTATTATTATCATTATCATCAATATTATTACCAACACTACCATTAATAAAAATTAGTATTATCATTATTATTATTATTATTATTATTATTATTATCATTTTATTAATTACAAGTATCGTTATTAATATTAAAATTACTATTAATTATATAAAATCATATCTAATACATATAACCTAACTCTATTATTATATTATTATTTACTCAAGGTATATAAAATAAATATATTTAAGTTATTAATGGAACACAAAATTTATTAAAATAACAGTTATATCACTAAAAAATAATATATATATATATATATTTGTTCGATTACAAGTATATGTATTAATATATATATATATATATATATGAATGATATAGGTTCGTGAATCTAAGGCCAACCCTGCATTGTTCAATATCGTCATATGTATTTTTACCACAAAATACAATATTGTGAGTTCATTTGATTCCATTTTTCTCTTTATATTTTTGGGACTGAGAATACATGCGCTGTTTTTACAACTGCTTTATTAAATGCCTTTGAAATCTATATTTTTGGACTGAGATGCTTTTATAAATGTTTGACGAGATAGACACAAGCAAAACATTCCTCGAATGAATTATTATGCAGACAAAAGTTCTGTGGATTATTATTGAATTAGTTGAACGTTATAATTGCCACTAATTGTTGTGAATATTTCCCCTGATTATTATTGCTTGGTAACCTAAGAATTAGAAATGGGTATGGCCCTAATTCACGCGAATCCTAAAGGTAGCTACCGGGTTTAACACCCCCACCCAGAATGTTCACTAGACGGAAAAGCTAGTGGGCGTGGTGTTTAGTACTTCGAAGTTTATATATTTATACAGATGAGATGTTCTGTTTTGGGGATATTATTGATGCGCATTATATGTTAAGGTCGGTTATCATGTTGAGCAATGAAATCAAAATGAATGTTATGTATCGAGAGAATGATTTTATACACAGGTTATGTGTATGATATTTTGTACACGAGATATGTGTACGGTTATTTAAAAATCGCGAGGCAACCTACTGGGGAGAAAAGAATACGAACATACTCTGCTAAGCATTATGAAAAAATGGTTTCGTACACGAGATATGTGTACTATATTTAAATCTTGTGGTCTATCAAAATGATGAATTTTATTGTTTATGATAAACTTATGAACTCACCAACCTTTTGGTTGACACTTGAAAGCATGTTTATTCTCAGGTATGAAAGAAATCTTCCACTGTGCATTTGCTCATTTTAGAGATATTACTTGGAATCATTCATGGCATATTTCAAAAGACGTTGCATTCGAGTCACTGAGTTCATCAATATTATTACTAAGTCAATTATAGTTGGATATATTATGAAATGGTATGCATGCCGTCAACTTTTGATGAAATGAAATTTTATCTTTTAAAAACGAATGCAATGTTTGTAAAATGTATCATATAGAGGTCAAGTACCTCGCGATGTAACCAAATGTAATGTATCCGTCCAGATGGATTAGGACGGGTCATTAAGGTTGGTATCAGAGCGGTGGTCTTAGCGAACCAGGTCTTGCATTAGTGTGTCTAACTGATAGATGTTTATGTTGATGCATTTTCTGTAAGTCCCTAGACATCTAGCCTACGTTTGTGATTAGTACTTCAGTTTATGGGATACCATGATCACTCGTTATTATCCTATCTGTGTTTGTTTGTGGTTACAGGTACTGCAGGAACGCGATATGGATGTTTGACTTTGTTAGACTTAGTCAGACGTGTGAGTGAAGTCTCACTCGTACAGCTGACAGGCTCATACGCATGGTTGATGCTGGGCTAAGTCACAATAATAACCTAAATGAGAAGACACGAGTGAGTGATCACCCGTAGTGCTGATAAAGTCAACTCGTACGTGTGATGGATGACTCGTACGGGTGAGTCAACAGCAGGGGTATATAAGTGTTATGTTCTTCATTTTAGGTTAAGCCTCTCACACACACACATCACTCAGATCTGGTTCTCTAATCCGATTCTCTCTCAACCCAAATCACTCCAGTAGTGAATAATAGCTATAGGCATTAATCTAATCACACAAATCCAATCCTTGTTGTGGTTTGACTAATTTAATCCCAAAAAGCTCCTCATATTCACTTAGATTGACTTGATTCACTAATTCCGCCTTTGTGTGAATTAAACCTGTTGATTTCGAAGTTCCAAGTTATGTTTCATCATTGGTGTTAGTGCACGAAATTGATTTGTCCATCGCTGTCGAACAACCTGAGAATGGTTTAGGTCTACGTTGTACACCTAGGATAGGTTTGAACTAGAAAACTCATGTCACAGGAGCATATGTGACCAAACGTGTAATATAGGTCTGTCATACGAGTGACTGAAGTCACTCGTACGAGTAACAACTGTCAAACCTACGGTTGAGACCTCAACCGTGCGTGTGAGCTGACAGATGACAGACACTATAAATAGAGTTTTCCTTGTTCATGTTCATTTGAGGTTTTTCCACCAAACACTTAAGAGAGAGTGAGGTGTGTGCTCCTCCTCTTCACCTTCATGGTGAGGAGGATCCATGGTGGATTGATGCTCTAACCACCATGGAAATGAAGATTTGATAGTCTAATTCATGTAATCTTTATTGTAATTCGTTTATCATTATTATACATGTAATTGTGACTATAATCAGCTAATTTGTTCATTGTTTATCTCATGTTCATCATGTTCATCTCATATTTATCACTTTCTGGCTCAAATTGCTAATCGAAGCTTGTTCCTTGATCAAACGATCCTAGCTAGTGAAGCACGGGATCTAACAGTTTAGATGCATTAATGGATCTGGACTTCGACCGTGTCTGCATGTCAAAAGTTTTGCTTATCATTTCGTGTTGAAAAATTATTTGCTTATCATCCATAAAGTCTAGACACATTTTACTGCATTGACTGCATGAATAGTGTATTGACAAAATTCATATCTTAGCGTATCTGATAATTCATATCTTAGCGTATCTGTTACTGTAGACTTGCCTGACATATTCCGTAAATTCCTCCGTAATCTATGAAATCCTTTGTTCTATATATATAGATATTCTATATAAATAGAATATCATCCAATAGCCGAAAAATCATTTCATATCGAAAAATCCTTTAATTAATCATACGAAATGGAATTCGTCACTAGTTCAAGTCCCTCGGATTCCGATATGAATTTCCACTAGAGCTCCGACATCAGTGTAACCGGAATAGATCAACCAATTAGCCATCACCTATTCTGGATGAATTGGGGATGGGTTAGTAGTCGACTTAATCAATGGAGACAAGAAGAAGGTGATCCTTTCCACCAACCGAATTCACCTCTTGACGAAGAACCTGAAGCCCTTACCGGCAAACCTGTTCGCAATACCATTTTCTCTCACATTTCCAGAGTAGCTCGTCATGATTATATCCTATCTCAAATTCTAGATCTTATTCATCCGCTTATCCGAACCACCAATCATCCCGGTGTAGTAGAAGAAGTCAACGAGCTTCGCGCTCGAGTAGTGGCTTTGGAGAATATGGTGCAAAGGTTACAAGCACCAGCAGCATCACCAGCAGCAACAGTACCACCATCAGCAACACCAACAGTACCATCAGTAACAACACCTGTACCATCAACAATCCATGCCTCAACATCTCATTCTGTACCTCGAGTATAATCTTCGTTCTACATCTTGTTCTACATCGATTAATTTTCGTTCTACGAATCATTCTATATCATTTATCTTCACTGAACATGGCGATTATGTAATCTCTAAAGTCTTAGAGATTATTTATTCTAGCTCAAACCGAAAAGCAAATGAGGTTAATATTATATTAACTCATTAAATCCATGATTACATCTGAAGAAAATATATATGTATATATGTTTTCATAAAGATTGTAATTAAAAATTCTTTTGTACAAACTGTTAATAATGAAAATATTCGGGTAGGTAATACCCGAGGGATATTTAGATTTCACATTAACAAGTTACACTGTACATTCTTCCAATCTGATTCAACAGTCATTAACTATCCTACTTACATCCATAGATATACGTATCCGTTCACCGCAGAATAACTATTTTCATTCAATTTCATATTTGGATTTTGACCTATCAGAATCCAAGAAGTGGCATAATGAAGAAAACATTGGACAAAATAAAATTTGTTAGAAACAAACAAATTAACTATGAGAAATTTTGTTAAGAATCTGTAGTGACCCGAATTTTTCCATGTTTATATATATAATAAATGAGATTGTTATTTACATGATTAAGTGTTTCCAACATGTTAAGCAATCAAACTTGTTAAGACTTGATTAATTGAAATAGGTTTCATATAGACAATTGACCACCCAAGTTGACCGGTGATTCACGAACGTTAAAACTTGTAAAAACTATATGATGACATATATATGGATATATATATATATATATATATATATATATATATATATATATATATATATATATATATAGTTAACATGATATTATGATAAGTAAACATATCATTAAGTATATTAACAATGAACTACATATGTAAAAGCAAGACTACTAACTTAATGATTTTGAAACGAGACATATATGTAACGATTATCGCTGTAACGAAATTTAATGTATATATATCATATTAAGAGATATTCATACATCATAATATCATGATAATATAATAATTTAAAATCTCATTTGATATTATAAATATTGGGTTAACAACATTTAACAAGATCGTTAACCTAAAGGTTTCAAAACAACACTTGCATGTAACGACTAACGATGACTTAACGACTCAGTTAAAATGTATATACATGTAGTGTTTTAATATGTATTCATACACTTTTGAAAGACTTCAAGACACTTATCAAAATACTTCTACTTAACAAAAATGCTTACAATTACATCCTCGTTCAGTTTCATCAACAATTCTACTCGTATGCACATGTATTCGTACTCGTACAATACACAGCTTTTAGATGTATGTACTATTGCTATATACACTCCAATGATCAGCTCTTAGCAGCCCATGTGAGTCACCTAACACATTTGGGAACCATAATTTGGCAACTAGCATGAAATATCTCATAAAATTACAAAAATATGAGTAATCATTCATGACTTATTTACATGAAAACAAAATTACATATCCTTTATATCTAATCCATACACCAACGACCAAAAACACCTACAAACACTTTAATTCTTCAATTTTATTTATCTAATTGATCTCTTTCAAGTTCTATCTTCAAGTTCTAAGTGTTCTTCATAAATTCTACAAGTTCTAGTTTCATAAAATCAAGAATACTTCCAAGTTTGCTAGCTTACTTCCAATCTTGTAGAGTGATCATCCAACCTCAAGAAATCTTTCTTATTTACAGTAAGATATCTTTCTAATATAATGTAATACTCATATTCAAACTTTGATTCAATTTCTATAACTATAGCAATCTTATTTCGAGTGAAAATCTTACTTGAACTTGTTTTCGTGTCATGATTCTACTTCAAGAACTTTCAAGCCATCCAAGATCCTTTGAAGCTAGATCCATTTGTCACTTTTCCAGTAGGTTTATCCACAAAACTTGAGGTAGTAATGATGTTCATAACATCATTCGATTCATACATATAAAGCTATCTTATTCGAAGGTTTAAACTTGAAATCACTAGAACATAGTTTAGTTAATTCTAAACTTGTTCGCAAACAAAAGTTAATCCTTATAAATTGACTTTTAAAATTAACTAAACACATGTTATATATCTATATGATATGCTAACTTAATAATTTAAAACCTGGAAACACGAAAAACACCGTAAAACTGGACATACGCCGTCGTAGTAACACCGCGGGCTGTTTTGGGTTTGATAATTAAAAACTATGATAAACTTTGATTTAAAAGTTGTTCTTCTGGAAAAATGATTTTTCTTATGAACATGAAACTATATCCAAAAATCATGGTTAAACTCAAAGTGGAAGTATGTTATTCAAAATGGTCATCAAGACGTTGTTCTTTCAACTGAAATGACTACCTCTTACAAAAATGACTTGTAACTTATATTTCCGACTATAAACCTATACTTTTTCTTTTAGATTCATAAAATAGAGTTCAATATGAAACCATAGCAATTTGATTCACTCAAAACGGATTTAAAATGAAGAAGTTATGGGTAAAACAAGATTGGATATTTTTTGATTTTTGTAGCTACGGGAAATATTAACAATTCTATACAAATCATATCCTAGCTAACTTATATTGTATTATACATGTATTCTAATATATTATGTAATCTTGGGATACCATAAACACGTATGCAAATGTTTTGACATATCATATCGACCCATGTATATATATTATTTGGAACAACCATAGACACTCTATATGCAGTAATGTTGGAGTTAGCTATACAGGGTTGAGGTTGATTCCAAAAAATATATATACTTTGAGTTGTGATCTAGCCTGAGACGTGTATACACTGGGTCGTGGATTGATTCAAGATAATATATATCGATTTATTTCTGTACATCTAACTGTGGACAACTAGTTGTAGGTTACTAACGAGGACAGCTGACTTAATAAACTTAAAACATCAAAATGTATTAAAAGTGTTGTAAATATATTTTGAACATACTTTGATATATATGTACATATTTGTTATAGGTTCGTGAATCGACCAGTGGCCAAGTCTTACTTCCCGACGAAGTAAAAATCTGTGAAAGTGAGTTATAGTCTCACTTTTAAAATCTAATATTTTTGGGATGAGAATACATGCAGGTTTTATAAATAATTTACAAAATAGACACAAGTACGTGAAACTACATTCTATGGTTGAATTATCGAAATCGAATATGCCCCTTTTTATTAAGTCTGGTAATCTAAGAATTAGGGAACAGACACCCTAATTGACGCGAATCCTAAAGACAGATCTATTGGGCCTAACAAACCCCATCCAAAGTACCGGATGCTTTAGTACTTCGAAATTTATATCATATCCGAAGGGTGTCCCGGAATGATGGGGATATTCTTACATATGCATCTTGTTAATGACGGTTACCAGGTGTTCACCATATGAATGATTTTTATCTCTATGTATGGGATGTTTATTGAAATATGAAATCTTGTGGTCTATTGTTACGATTTGATATATATAGGTTAAACCTATAACTCACCAACATTTTTGTTGACGTTTAAAGCATGTTTATTCTCAGGTGAATATTAAGAGCTTCCGCTGTTGCATACTAAAATAAGGACAAGATTTGAAGTCCATGTTTGTATGATATTGTGTAAAAACTGCATTCAAGAAACATATGTCGATGTAATATATTTCCATTGTAAACCATTATGTAATGGTCGTGTGTAATCAGTATATTTTAGATTATCATTATTTGATAATCTACGAAATTTTTTTTTAAAACCTTTATTGATAAAATAAAGGTTATGGTTGTTTTAAAAATGAATGCAGTCTTTGAAAAACGTCTCATATAGAGGTTAAAACCTCGCAACGAAATCAATTAATATGGAACGTTTATAATCAATATGAACGGGACATTTTAGAATCCACGCTAACAAAATCCTAGCTAATTGTTCCTAGCTAACTGTTAATTCCTTATTATATTTATTTATCACAATTTATTTATCGCAATTTTAATTCTCGCAATTTTATTTATCGTCATTTAATTTCTGTTATTTATTTTACGCACTTTATTTATCGTCATTTAAATACTGTTATTTACGCATTTTAAATATCGGGACACGTATACAATGTTTTGACATATCATATCGACGTCATCTATATATATTATTTGGAATAACCATAGGCACTCTATATACGGTAATGTTCGAGTTAGCTATACAGGGTCGAGGTTGATTCTAAAATAATATATATACTTTGAGTTGTGATCAAGTCTGAGACATGTATACAATGGGTCACGATACGTATTAATTAATTCGAACATTATATATTAAACTACATATGAATTATTAAATTACTAACTGTGAACTACTAACAGTGAACTACTAACATTGGACAATTAAAATAAATTAAAATAAATTAAAATATTGATTATAACATATGAAACTAAACATTTCTTTAAGTTTGCCACTTTATTTCATCTTAAATTTCATTTGTGTCTTGACGATTACAAGCTGCGTTCAAACCTTTCATGATTCTTGAAAACACCTCAATAGAGAGATGAACTAACTGCACTTCATCTACGGAAGAAAAGATTGATGCATATAGTTATGCACCTGAAAATACTCAGAACCTGAGTAAATGTTTAACACGTATATGTGCTAGCTCCTTTGGCGTTGTTATTACCGAAAATAACTTTGCAATCCCTTTCCAAAGTAGCCAATTTTGTCACAGTTTCAGCAAATTAATTTTGACTTTTCATTCGAATAAACTCTATTATAACTTTGATATATAAGTTTGCCCTTCGTCATCGTTACCGGGGAACCGTTTATATCCCACCATATTAGCAGTAAATTTACCAGCAACCTCATTGATCTTTGACTTTCCGAAAAATCAGTATATTTATCGAAACCCCATCATATATTCATCCGCATCTTGTAACAAGAATTACCATATCAATTAGCCAGAATTAGCAATTAGTATTTTGAAATTCGCAACGTTTCTACATCAACAATTATATGTATACATATAACATTCATCTCTTAGAATTATGATCTTCCATTCTGAAACTCTAAAAAGCACCCAGTCTGTGAATCAATACTCGAAAAGTTGAAAAAGCTGAATGAAGTAGCAGAAACTGTAGACAACCGTAAACGACCTTAACCGTTGGAATATTGATGATAAAGAATAGTATGTTGGCAAAGCTCAGAAAAGTTGGAACTGGAAAACGGATTGAGCAAACCATGAAGGAGGCTGTAGACAAATCATAGAGACTAAATCTGCCTCCAAAGAATCCAAATGATTCAGTATCTGCTGAAGTCATTAATGAATACATTACTCCTGACTCTAAACTCTTGCGAAAAAATTTTCTTCATCATCCATCGATATTAGAAATTCTAAGATATCATCGTATCTTTCGTTATAAATATCTTCGATATTTCTGAAGATATATTCAAAACTATTTTTATCTGAAATCATTTATCTCTTCGCGATATCAGTGTTACATCAGAAAGGAAACTGTATTAGTTCTAAAATCTGAAAAATTCGAACTTAAAATATGAATGTTATGGAAGTAGTGTTGGGAACTGATGCATGAGTTAGTATAATATAATGACACTTGATCAACGTGATTATATTACAGTAAGTCATGCTGAGTTTCTAATGAAACATGATGATTTACAGTACCATCATCATGTGCCATGTTACACGACTCTTATATTCTATCTAATCTCCAAACATATCAAGAATATATTTTCTTGATAGTTCTATCTTTTCTCTTGAATCATGGTAATTTAACCAATCAAGATCATGCTATTACAATCCCTCTCTCAGAACATTAGTTATGTTCATTCTAAACTTCATACCTATGAATTTTGGACCATTATTCGCTTGACTTAAAGTCGGGAAGAGAAAACAAAAGTATGGAACTCTAAAATATAAAGGAAATAAAGAGGGTGGATTTATAGTAAAATATTCGATAAAGAAATCAAAACAGATTATTGCATTTAACCGAAGGAGATTCTAATTTCCTTAATTTAAGAAGAATCAAATCTTTTTATGAATATTTCATCTAAATTCCTTGAATTTCGAAAATCAACCGTGACTATGTCACTGATTAAGACGAACCTACATTTACTCATTTCACTCTTTTGTGATAGCTTCACTCGTACTCTTCGAGAAATCGAATTGTTTTATCTTTATTACTCAATGATGATAAAACCCTATGTATCAACTCATATTCGTCATAATAACATTCTTATTGTTAGTCATGACGACCTCGATCAAATTTCGGGACGAAATTTCTTTAACGGGTAGATACTGTGGCGACCCAAAAATTTCCAACCAAATTTAAACTTAATCTTTATATGATTTTGACACGATAAGCAAAGTCCGTTATGTTGCATCACAAATTTTTTTAACTATTTTCGTACATTCATTTGACTTCGACCATTTCTGATGATTCACGAACCATTGTGTGTAAATAAATATGTAAATAAATAAATAATATATATATATATATATATATATATATATATATATATATATATATATATATATATATATATAAACGTAAGTGTATATATAATATGTAGAGTTAATAAAATACACTTTAATTACTTGAATTAAAAATGTAAAATAATATACAGGATAATTAAGTTGTTATTAAAATGATATATATATATATATATATATATATATATATATATATATATATATATATATATATATATATATATATATATATATATATAATTATATACATAAGTAATATCATATATATTTTAATTAAAGATTCAATATATTATAAATATGATATAATTAATAAATTGTATTATATAAAATTTAATTACGAATTTGAATATAAGTGTTATATTAATATTATTATCATTACTTCCATTATTATTATGGGTAATATTAATATTTGTAATATTATTATTTCGAAAATAAAATATATATATATATATATATATATATATATATGAATATATATATATGAATATATATATATATATATATATATATATATATATATATATATATATATATATAAGAGAAATGTGATATGTATAAGTTGTTATATTATTATTATCATTAATATTTATTATTATCAGTAATACTATTACTTGTTTGTTATTTTTTATTAATAAAATCATTATTAATATTATTAGTATTATTATTAAATCAATTAATTACTAATTATTAATTATTAGATTTATTGATATTATTATCATTAATTATATACTTATTATTAGTATTAATATTATACAGATTATAATCAAATACATATACATATACATATATCAAATACAGTATGTATATATTCAGATATATATATATATATATATATATATATATATATATATATATATATATAAATACGATATAAACATTTATAGATATAGATAAATACGTATAATACTTAAGGGAATCAAATTCAGTTTCACATCTTAATCAATTACTGTATTTGATTTTGTTTGAATCCCTTAATTTGTTACACATCTTAATCGTTAGTACAAATCTGAAAGAAATCATACACGACTTTTATATTTTTTTATCTATTTTATTTGTACCAATTGATTCTTCTGGTCGAGAAATCCTTGCTATAAAACAAGCGATTTCTTCAGTGTTATTGTGGCACCATTACCAATTATCAAGTTAACTATCCCAAATTATCGAAATTAAACCAAAATCGATGAAGAACACAGCCCCCTGCTCTGTTGTTGCTTTTATTTTCCAATACCACGATCAAGAATCAAACTTCAAAATGTAGTAATGCAATTGTGTTAGGAATCCTTTATTTAATCTTTCTGCAAGGTCTCAGATTCCAATTCTTTATATCAAGCATGAATTTTCGAGTCAAAGTTTCGTTTCAAAAAGTTAACTGAAGTGTTCATACTAAAATTCGAGTCAGTTTTAATGATTTTGGATCAATTGATGATCCAGATAGTTTATAGGGAATATTTTAAACCTTTTTCATGTAGTGATCGAAATCTAAAACTGTCCAAATTTTAAGATTGATGTTTGGGTTCATAATTTGAAAAATGAAACTGATGTTGCTTATTTTAATTTTTTTTTCTGTTTCTGTGATCAAGAACAATCACATTCTGGTTATTTCTGTTTTAATTTCGGTTATAAATTAAGTTATTAATTCACGATTAAGTTAGTTACCATTTTGGTCGATGGGTAAAGAAGAAGAAGAAAGGACAGAACAATTTACGGGATAAATAAATATAGACGGTATATAAGTTCAGAAAAACAGGAACGGATGAGTGGTGAAGGGTGTTTCGGGTTAAGCAAGAGGTCGCGGGTTTGAGCCCGGGCATGGGTAGCTATTTTGTTTAAAGCTTTGGAGAGGTAGTTTTCTTATCAAATTATTTTTATTATTGTTATTGTGATTATAATTATAATTATTATTATTATTATTATAATTATTATTATTATTATTATTATTATTATTATTATTATTATTATTATTATTATTATTATTATTAGTTGTTTTTATTATTATTATGATAATTGTTGTTACTCCTAAGATATTAGAAGTATCATTATTATTAATCACATTAAGAGTTATCATTATTGTTATTATTAATATATGTATTATAATTACAATTAGGATTATTATTATTATTATTATTATTATTATTATTATTATTATTATTATTATTATTATTATTATTATTATTATTATTATTATTATTATTATTATTATTATTATTATTACTAATATTTTTATCCTTACTAGTAATAGCATTAAGTAGTACTATTATTAATATTATCATTAATAATAAAAAGATTATTATTATTATTATTATTATTATTATTATTATTATTATTATTATTATTATTATTATTATTATTAATTATTATTATTATCATTAAGTATTATGTATTTTTATCAAAAGTATTATTTTCATCATCATCATTATCAAACTTTTCGTTTCATTTAAAAACTACTGTTATTATCATTATTATTAAGATTAGTATTAACACTAAGCATTATTTGTATTATTTTTATATGAAGATATTAGAATATTAGGAAGAGGGTTATGAAATAAAAATATTATAATTAAGTTATGAATTAAACATGATATAATTAAAATTAAGTAAAGATCATGATTTAAAAAAAGTATTATTATAAACATTAATTCAAAACTTCGAATATGAAAAATATATTTTGCCTATAAATAATATTAAGTAATATGTATGAAATTATGGATTTAAAACTATGGATAAGATTACAATTTAAGTAAGTTATTAATTATTATTATCATTATCATCAATATTATTACCAACACTACCATTAATAAAAATTAGTATTATCATTATTATTATTATCATTTTATTAATTACAAGTATCATTATTATTATTAAAATAACTTTTAATTATATAAAATCATATCTAATACATATAATCTAATTCTATTATTATATTATTAGTTACTCAAGGTATATAAAATAAATATATTTAAGTTATTAATGGAACACAAAATTTATTAAAATAACAGTTATATAACTAAAAATAATATATATATTTGTTCGATTACAAGTATATGTATTAATATATATATGAATGATATAGGTTCGTGAATCCAAGGCCAACCCTGCATTATTCAATATCATCATATGTATTTTTACCACAAAATACAATATTGTGAGTTCATTTGATTCCCTTTTTCTCTTTATATTTTTGGGACTGAGAATACATGCGCTGTTTTTACATCTGCTTTATTAAATGCCTTTGAAATCTATATTTTTAGACTGAGATGCTTTTATAAATGTTTGACGAGATAGACACAAGCAAAACATTCCTCGAATAAATTATTATGCAAACAGAAGTTCTGTGGATTATTATTGAATTAGTTGGATGCTATAATTGCCACTAACTGTTGTGAATATTTCCCCTGATTATTATTGCTTGGTAACCTAAGAATTAGAAACAGGTATGACCCTAATTCACGCAAATCCTAAAGGTAGCTACCGGGTTTAACACCCCCACCCAGAATGTTCACTAGACGGAAGAGCTAGTGGGCGTGGTGTTTAGTACTTCGAAGTTTATATATTTATGCAGACGAGATGTTCTGTTTTAGGGATATTATTGATGCTCATTATATGTTAAGGTCGGTTACCATGTTGAGCAATGAAATCAAAATGAATGTTATGTATCGAGAGAATGATTTTATACACAGGTTATGTGTATGATATTTTGTACACGAGATATGTGTACGGTTATTTAAAAATTGCGAGGCAACCTACGGGGGAGAAAAAGATACGAACCTACTCTGCTAAGCATTATGAAAAAAATGGTTTCGTACACGAGATAGGTGTACTGTATTTAAATCTTGTGGTCTATCAAAATGATGAATTTTATTGTTTATGATAAACTTATGAACTCACCAACCTTTTGGTTGACACTTGAAAGCATATTTATTCTCAGGTATGAAACAAATCTTCTACTGTGCATTTGCTCATTTTAGAGATATTACTTGGAATCATTCATGGCATATTTCAAAAGACGTTGCATTCGATTCGTTGAGTTCATCAAGATTATTACTAAGTCAATTATAGTTGGATATATTATGAAATGGTATGCATGCCGTCAACTTTCGATGAAATGAAATTCCTTCTTTTAAAAACGAATGCAATGTTTGTAAAATGTATCATATAGAGGTCAAGTACCTAGCGATGTAACCAAATGTAATGTATCCGTCCAGATGGATTAGGACGGGTCATTAAAAATATCGTGTACTTTATGTTTCTCAACTTGTAATTCGCACAAAAAATTATTTTCCTTAACTCCCAAAATCCGCGCAAGTCTTTAACTCACTTTTGCACTTTTGCACTTTTGATTGCACTATGGCTTTAGTGGCACTTTTCAAGCTTTAGTGGCACTTTTTCTTCAATTCTTTAATCTTCGTGCTTTGTCTTCACATTTATTTATTTAAACGATTACAACTTAAAAATAGAATAATTACAACTAAAAACTTTACATATTGGGATGATATTGCGACTAAATATATATTCATTTGGAGCACTATCAAATATCCCCACACTTGAGCGTTGCTTTTCCTCAAGCAATATAGAACTTAAAATTAAATCACACTTCACTTAAATCACTTTTTTATTCTCACACTTTATACATCAGTGATTTTGACACAGCGGTACGAACAATGATAGTAACGATGTGGTTTACAGTCCCACATGACTATGAAAATTTAGATCCTTAAGGAAATTGGATCTTTATGAAAACATTTGATCTTTTGAAAATTCATTCTAGCTTTTACCCTAGATAAGTTTTCTAGAATAACCCTTCACCGGTGTTTGCAAAATATTTTTGTGGGTTGTGTGGGTTTCAAATTTTAAAATTTTAGCTCAAAACTTGCGATTTTATGTCACCCACTTGCTAACCTTGTATTAGGAAAGCACACGTCCAGTATACTTGCTCCGTATATTACCTTTCGATAAACTACCGTCCGGTTGTAAAGGAAAGCGTTGAACAAGCAACTGTTAAGGCAATGTCTAATGACATGCAGATGTTTCATGGTCTACAACGTGTCGGATGCAATTACTATCCTTTATAGGAGAAATAGTAAAGATCACCCTATAATTTTTCGGTCTGGCACAAGGTCCTATCTTCGACCATGCTATGCAACCACCGTTCTTATGGTTGACACCTGAAATGTCCCGTTCATATTGATTATAAACGTTCCAAATTAATTGATTTCGTTGCGAGGTTTTGACCTCTATATGAGACGTTTTTCAAAGACTGCATTCATTTTTAAAACAACCATAACCTTTATTTTATAAATAAAGGTTTTAAAAGCATTACGTAGATTATCAAATAATGATAATCTAAAATATACTGTTTACACATGACCATTACATAATGGTTTACAATAGAAATATATTACATCGACATATGTTTCTTGAATGCAGTTTTTACACAATATCATACAAACATGGACTCCAAATCTTGTCCTTATTTTAGTATGTAACAGCGGAAGCTCTTAGTATTCACCTGAGAATAAACATGCTTTAAACGTCAACAAAAATGTTGGTGACATATAGGTTTAACCTATATATATCAAATCGTAACAATAGACCACAAGATTTCATATTTCAATACACATCCCATACATAGAGATAAAAATCATTCATATGGTGAACACCTGGTAACCGACATTAACAAGATGAATATATAAGAATATCCCCATCATTCCGGGACACCCTTCGGATATGATATAAATTTCAAAGTACTAAAGCATCCGGTACTTTGGATAGGGTTTGTTAGGCCCAATAGATCTATCCTTAGGATTCGCGTCAATTAGGGTGTCTGTTCCCTAATTCTTAGATTACCAGACTTAATAAAAAAGGGCATATTCGATTTCGATAATTCAACCATAGAATGTAGTTTCACGTACTTGTGTCTATTTTGTAAATCATTTATAAAACCTGCATGTATTCTCATCCCAAAAATATTAGATTTTAAAAGTGGGACTATAACTCACTTTCACAGATATTTCCTTCCTCGGAAATAAGACATGGCCACGGATCGATTCACGAACCTATACAAACATGTACATATATATCAAAGTATGATCAAAATATAATTACAACCATTTTTATTATGTTTTAAAGATTTGAGTGTATTAAGTCAGCTGTCCTCGTTAATAACCTACAACTAGTTGTCCACAGTTAGATGTACAGAAATAAATCGAGATATATTATCTTGAATCAATCCACGATCCAGTGTATACACGTCTCAGGCTAGATCACAACTCAAAGTATATATATTTTTGGAATCAACCTCAACCCTGTATAGCTAACTGATAATGCTAAAAACGAACATATATTTCATAGCATTATTCCTCAAGAAAGACAAGCTTTTAGTTGCAATTGTTCTATTTACAAGTGATATTCGTTTAAACAATAAAAGGTGAAGACAAAAGACAGATTCGACGAATTGAAGATGCAAACGATCAAAAAGCTCAAAAGTACAAAATACAATCAAAGAGGTTCCAATTATTGATAAGAAACGTCTCGAAATTACAAGAGTACAAGATTCAAAACGCAAAGTACAAGATATTAAATTGTACGCAAGGACGTTCGAAAATCCGGAACCGGGACCAGAGTCAACTCTCAACGCTCGACGCAACGGACTAAAAATTACAAGTCAACTATGCACATAAATATAATATAATATTTAAATAATTCTTATAATTATTTATATATTATATTAATATTTAAAACCGTCGGCAAGAAAGACTCCAAAAGGGACTGAGCTGTAATTTCAAACTCCGCGACTCGCGAAGTTTGAAGGCCAAAAATGCCGCGAGTCGCGGAGCCCCAAGTTTTGAAAATCCCTATAAAAGCAACCGAATTCTGAGCATTTTTAATCATCTTTTTTTCCTTCTTCTCTCAATATATACGTAATATTTATATTTATAATTTATATTTTAATTTTAATTTTAATTTTAAATCCTAATAATAAGGGTATGTTAGCGAATATTGTAAGGGTGTAAGTCGAAATTCTGTCCGTGTAACGCTACGCTATTTTTAATCATTGTAAGTTATGTCCAACCTTTTTAATTTAATGTCTGGTAGCTAAGTTATTATTATGCTTATTTAATCCGAAGTAATCATGATGTTGGGCTAATTACTAAAATTGGGTAATTGGGCTTTGTACCATAATTGGGGTTTGGACAAAAGAACGACACTTGTGGAAATTAGACTATGGGCTATTAATGGGCTTTATATTTGTTTAACTAAATGATAGTTTGTTAATGTTAATATAAAGATTTACAATTGGGCGTCCCTATAAATTACCATATACACTCGATCGGACACGATGGGGGGGATATCTATAAATACCAATAATTATTCATTTTACCGGACACGGGAATGGATTAATAGCCACTAGAATAATTAAAACAGGGGTGAATTACATTCAAGGGTAATTGGTGTAATTGTTAACAAAGTAGTAAAACCTTGGTTTACACGCAGTCGATAACCTGGTGTATTCATTAAACAAAGTATTAAAACCTTGTTACAATTCGAATCCCCAATTAGTTGGAATATTTAACTTCGGGTATAAGGATAATTTGACGAGGACACTCGCACTTTATATTTATGACTGATGGACTGTTATGGACAAAAACCAGACGGATATATTAAATAATCCAGGACAAAGGATAATTAACTCATGGGAATAAACTAAAAATCAACACGTCAAACATCATGATTACGGAAGTTTAAATAAGCATAATTCTTTTATTTTATATTTAATTTCCTTTATTTTATATTTAATTGCACTTCTAATTATCGCATTTTTTATTGTTAAGGTATTTAATTGCATTTTTAATTATTGTACTTTTTAATTATCGCAAGTTTATTTTATCGCACTTTTATTATTCGCAATTTCATTATCGTTATTTACTTTATGCTTTAATTTAAGTCTTGTATTTATTTTTAATATTTTACATTTGGTTTTAACTGCGACTAAAGTTTTAAAATCGACAAACCGGTCATTAAACGGTAAAAACCCCCTTTATAATAATAATATTACTTATATATATATTTGTATTTTTATAAAAGTAAACTAATATAGCGTTAAGCTTTGTTTAAAAAGATTCCCTGTGGAACGAACCGGACTTACTAAAAACTACACTACTGTATGATTAGGTACACTGCCTATAAGTGTTGTAGCAAGGTTTAAGTATATCCATTCTCTAAATAAATAAATATCTTGTGTAAAATTGTATCGTATTTAATAGTATTTCCTGCAAAAATTAATAGCTATTTCGTATACCCCGCTGCAAACATCAAGTATTTTTGGCGCCGCTGCCGGGGATCCTCTTAAAAGCCGGAAGCGCAACGCTAATATAAAAAAAAAAATTTATTTTAGTTTACTTTTATTAAAATTCATTTTTATAAAAATACGTTTTAAATATTCGAAAATATAAAAAGAAAAACAAAAATATAGGTATTTTTAAGATTTTGATAAATATTTAAGTTTTATAAAGTTTCTTTAGTTTGTAAAAATATAAGTTTTATTTAATTTATTTTATAAATATAAAAAACCGAAAAAAAAATATATATATATATTTCCAGCTTTAAGATTTTTATTTATAAAATTATAAAGTAGTCTATTTTTTTTATTCTAGTTTTGTTTTAAATATAAGTTTTTATTATACACATATTTTTTATATAAACAGAAAAATATAAAAACAGAAAATAAAAAAAATAAAAAAAATAAAAAAAGAAAAACGCGTCGAATTTTAAACCTGTCAGTTGAAATTTGGAACCCCGCGACTCGCGGGGTTTGCTGCTATAAATACCGCAACTCGCGGAGTTTCCCTGACACACTGACAGAACCCTAATTCAGCATTAATTATGGGTAATTATTAATTATTATTATTATTTAACCCTAATTATTATTATTATTATAATTAGTTTTATTATTACTTTTACTTTTTATTTAATTTATGTGTTTAGTATTAATTAGTTTAATTAATTTATAAAATTAGTAGTTTTAATAAATAAATAATATAAAAATAATATTTTTATAAAAATTGTACTTTTTACAACTTTTTGTATATTTTTATATTTTATCCCTTTTTAATCGTTTTAGCGTAATATTTGTATTTTTAGCTCATATTTAGTTTTAAACTTAGTTTTTGCCATAGTTATTTTTACTTCTAGATCTTTAGGCTTTGCCGTAGAATTCCTTAAGTGCTTTTTCTTTAGACTAAGATTTAGGTACTTTAGAATTTTGCGACGCCTTTTTAAGTTTTAGTTTCTTTTTAAGTTATTTCCATTTGGGATTTAGTTTTTCCTGTAAGCTTTAATATTTTTAGACGACTTTTACCTATGTATCAATTATCATTCCAATTAGTAATCTCAATTTGAGATTATAATTTTAAGTTAGTTGTAGTAATAAGGTTAGGTTAGTCAAGTGTTTTAAGTTTTAAAAGTTTCTTTTATTTTTCCGTCACCTTTTATTTTTCAACCATTTTTTTTTCGACCTTTTTCGACGAACTCTTTTTCTTTCTTATTTCTCGCTATTCTAGTTTTTAGGACATATATTTTTATTCTTATCTAAATTTCTTAAAATTACGAAAATTTATTTTAAGTGGTTAAATTAATAGACATCAAAATTTTCTGGTTCGTAGTAATAGTTGGATTTGTACGTGGACCGGGTTATTGGAGCCAAACAGTCCTCAATTATATTGAGACCAAACGAATCCTGCCCCTCTGCTGCATCTTTTGGCTATTCGAAACGTGGGCAAAATCAGAAAAGTCTATTGATTGGATAACTTATTATAATTTTTCTTTCCTTTTAAAAACTAATAGGATATTCAGTGAATGCACCGAGCAAGACGTTCACCACCTTTTGTACGTTCACCACCTGTAACTAGATCAAGACATTTAGCAAATATTACTGCCGTTAATTTTTCTTTAGAATCGTCATCCAGTCGACCAAGTACTTCAGTTCAAATTTCCGATAATCCATTTTTTGAACCCGACCTTACAATTGAGAATCAGGAGAATATTCAGGAACGATTCGTAGATCCTGAACCACTAAACTTTCCTCCGAAACCACCAATCATTCAAACAGAGATTGTTGAGGAACGAACCATTAAATCAGAATCCTCTAGTGATTTCGATTCAACAAATTCAATTATGGAGAATCTGGAACCTTTAAGTATGGAAGACCGAATGAGAGCTAAACGCACTGGCCAAGGTCACGCAATTACTCATCCAGACATTAATGCGCCAGATTATGAAATCAAAGGACAAATTCTACACATGGTGACTAATCAATGCCAATTTAGTGGTGCGCCGAAGGAAGATCCAAATGAACATCTACGTACCTTTAATAGGATCTGCACACTATTTAAAATCCGAGAAGTGGAGGATGAACAGATATATCTCATGTTATTTCCCTGGACTTTAAAGGGAGAAGCCAAAGATTGGTTGGAATCGTTACCTGAAGGGGCGATCGATACATGGGATGTTTTAGTTGAAAAATTTCTTAAACAATTCTTTCCGGCATCTAAAGCCGTAAGACTTCAAGCAGAAATTGTTACGTTCACACAGAAACAAAATGAAACTCTATATGAGGCGTGGACTAGATATGGAAAGTTGTTAAGAGGATGTCCGCAACATGGTTTAGACACCTGTCAAATAGTACAAATATTTTACCAAGGATGCGACATTACTACAAGGAAAGACATAGATATAGCAGCTGGTGGTTCTATTATGAAGAAAACCGAAACTGATGCTTACAAAATTATTGATAACACTGCTTCCCACTCACATGAGTGGCACCAAGAAAAAGATATCGTTAGATCATCTAAAGCAGCTAGAGCCGATTCTAGCCATGACTTAGATTCCATTTCCGCAAAGATAGATGCTGTGGAGAGACGAATGGAAAAGATGACTAAAGATATTCACTCGATACGAATTAGTTGTGAGCAGTGTGGAGGACCACATTTGACAAAAGATTGTCTCAGTATTGAATTAACAATGGAACAAAGAGAGAATATTTCATACATAAACCAAAGGCCTGGAAATAATTATCAGAATAATTATCAACCGCCAAGACCTATTTACAATCAAAACCAGAATTATAACAGAAATATTCCATACAACAACCAACAAGGTCCTAGCAATCAACAAGTATCCAATAATACTTACAATCAGCAAAGACCTAATTTTCAAAACAAACCACCACAACAAACCGATGATAAAAAACCGAATTTAGAAGATATGATGACGAAGCTAGTTGAAACTCAAACGCAGTTTTTCACATCTCAAAAACAAACCAATGAACAAAATGCTCAAGCATTTAGAAATCAACAAGCTTCTATTCAAAATCTGGAACAAGAAGTAAGTAACCTAGCAAGGTTAATAGGTGAAAGAAAACCGGGAAGTCTACCTAGTGATACAAATGCTAACCCCCGGAATGAAACAGCTAAAGCCATTACCACAAGAAGTGGTACAACACTTAAACCACCTGAAATACCTGTAACTTCTGATGAAGCTATTCCTACTCCACAAGAACCACAACCTGATCAAGAAAAGGAAAAAGAACCGTTAGTTGAAAAGGTTAATGAAGATAACACAGTTAAAGATAAATCTTATGTTAAACCATACCAACCACCACTTCCTTACCCAAGTAAAATGAAGAAAGAGAAACTTGAAGCCGAGCAATCCAAATTCTTGGATATGTTTAAACAGATAAATGTAAATCTTCCTTTCATTGATGTGATTTCAGGAATGCCTAGATATGCTAAATTCTTGAAAGATCTGATCACGAATAGAAAGAAAATGGAAGAACTCTCGGCTGTTACTATGAATGCTAATTGTTCAGCAGTGCTGTTGAATAAGATACCAGAAAAACTATCTGATCCAGGAAGTTTCACAATTCCATGTTTTCTGGGTAGTCTTAGTTCAATAGAAGCATTGGCAGACTTAGGTGCTAGTATAAATCTAATGCCGTATTCACTATAATCTAAACTAGACCTTGGAGGCTTGAAACCAACAAGAATAAGCATACAACTAGCCAATAGATCAATAAAATATCCTAGAGGGATAATGGAAACATGCTAGTTAAAGTTGGTACTTTAGTATTTCCAGTAGATTTTGTTGTTCTGGACATGGAAGAAGATTCTCAAGTTCCTCTCATATTAGGAAGACCATTCTTAAACACGGCTAAAGCAATGATAGACGTGTTCGGTAAGAAACTGACCCTAAGTATAGAGGATGAGAGTGTTACCTTTTCAGTTGATAGAGCAATGCAACAACCGCAATCTGCAGATGATACATGTTATTATATTCAAACTATAGATGCACATGCAGAATTATTAGAAGAATTTCCAGAATTACAAGGAACAGGAGAATGTTCTTTAGGAGAAGGTAATGAACCAATTGATGAAGCTGAAATGTTAGCTACACTTATAGCTAATGGATATGAACCAACAACAGAAGAAATTCAAATGCTAAAAGAAGAAGACAGATATCGATACAAATCATCGAGAGAAGAACCTCCGAAATTAGAGTTAAAGCCACTTCCAAACCATTTGGAATACGCTTATTTACATGGTGAGTCTGAATTACCTGTAATAATATCGTCTTCTCTTACTGAAAATGAGAAATCACAACTCATTTCTGTGTTGAAAGCCCATAAACCAGCCATTGCATGGAAGATTCATGATATTAAAGGAATAAGTCCTTCGTATTGCACACATAAAATCCTTATGGAAGAAGGTCATAATACGTATGTGCAACGCCAACGAAGACTAAATCCTAATATGCAAGATGTAGTTAAGAAAGAGATTATTAAACTGCTAGATGCAGGTTTAATTTATCCAATTTCTGATAGTCCATGGGTAAGCCCAGTTCAATGCGTGCCTAAGAAGGGTGGCATGACTGTCATTACAAATGAAAAAAATGAGCTTATTCCTACTAGGACTGTAACAGGATGGCGTGTATGTATTGATTATAGAAAATTAAATGACGCCACCAGAAAAGATCACTTTCCCTTACGTTTCATAGATCAAATGTTGGAAAGATTAGCCGGAAATAGTTACTATTGTTTTCTAGATGGATTTTCCGGATATTTTCAAATTCCAATAGCACCCGAAGATCAAGAGAAAACCACATTCACGTGCCCTTATGGTACTTTTGCTTACAAACGCATGCCATTTGGACTTTGCAACGCCCCTGCAACCTTTCAAAGGTGCATGATGGCGATTTTTCACGACATGATAGAAGAATGCATGGAAGTATTCATGGATGACTTTTCAGTCTTCGGTGATACATTTGAATCATGTCTAGTTAATCTTGAACGAATGCTTATTAGATGCGAACAATCAAATCTAGTACTTAATTGGGAGAAATGCCATTTCATGGTTAAAGAAGGCATCGTTCTTGGTCATAAAATTTCAAAAGAAGGAATTGAAGTGGATAGAGCTAAAGCAGATGTAATTGCTAAACTTCCACATCCCACCAATGTTAGAGGAGTTAGGAGTTTTCTAGGGCATGCCGGTTTTTACCGACGTTTCATAAATGATTTTTCTAAAATTGCCACTCCTATGAATAAACTCCTAGAAAAGGATGCTCCATTCATCTTTTCAGACGAGTGTATCAAATCTTTTAATATTCTTAAAGAGAAACTCACTAATGCACCGATCATGATAACACCAAATTGGAATCTACCATTTGAACTAATGTGCGATGCAAGTGATTTTGCAATGAGAGCCGTTTTAGGACAAAGAATTGAAAAATGATTTCAACCTATATATTATGCTAGTAAGACGTTACAAGGAGCACAAACGAACTATACAACTACTGAAAAAGAACTCCTTGCTATTGTCTTTGCTTTTGACAAATTTCGATCATATCTCGTTCTAGCAAAAACGGTGGTCTATACCGACCATTCTGCTCTTAGATACCTATTTTCAAAACAAGATGCTAAACCAAGATTAATCCGTTGGATCTTACTCTTACAAGAGTTTGATATTGAAATCCGAGATAAAAGAGGAGCAGAAAATCTCGCCGCTGATCATCTTTCTCGTCTTGAAAATCCCGAATTAGAAGTTCTAAATGAATCGGTCATACAAGACAACTTTCCTGATGAATATCTATTGAAGATAGATTATAAAGAAATTCCATGGTTTGCAGACTATGCAAACTACTTAGTTTGTGGATTCCTTGAAAAAGGATTATCGTACCAAAAACGAAAGAAATTCTTCAGTGATATAAAACACTATTTTTGGGAAGATCCACATCTGTTTAAAAGTTGTCCCGATAGAATAATACGCCGATGTGTATTTGGAGATGAAGCTAGTAAAATATTAAACCATTGTCACACAGGACCAACAGGAGGGCATTATGGGCCTCAACTAACAGCAAGAAAAGTTTATGATGCTGGATTCTATTGGCCTACAATTTACAAAGACGCACACCTTCTTTGCAAATCCTGTGATGCTTGTCAAAGGGCCGGAAAAATAAGTCAACGTGATGAAATGCCACAAAATATCATCCAAGTATGTGAAGTATTTGACATTTGGGGTATTGACTTTATGGGTCCATTTCCAAAATCTCATAATAATCTATATATACTCGTAGCCATTGATTATGTATCTAAATGGGCGGAAGCACAAGCTCTCCCAACTAACGATGCACGAGTTGTAGTTAACTTTTTAAAACGTCTTTTTGCAAGGTTTGGAACACCGAAAGCTTTAATAAGTGATCGGGGTACTCATTTCTGTAATAATCAACTTGAGAAAGTTCTTAAAAGATATGGAGTAACTCATAAAATCTCCACCGCATATCATCCACAAATAAGTGGACAAGTTGAAAATACCAACCGAGCTTTAAAACGTATTCTAGAGAAAAACGTAGGATCAAATCCGAAGGAATGGTCCATTAAATTGGAGGATGCACTCTGGGCTTTTAGAACAGCCTACAAAACTCCAATTGGAACCACACCTTTTAGACTTGTTTATGGAAAAGCATGTCATCATCCAGTAGAAATTGAACACAAAGCATTTTGGGCTTTGAAAACATGTAATCTTGATTTACATGAAGCCGGACGTCTACGATTAAGTCAACTAAATGAATTAGAAGAATTAAGACATGAAGCATACGATAATTCGTTAATCTATAAGGAAAGAACGAAGAAATGGCATGATAAAAGAATCAGAAGTTCAAAAGAATTTAAGTAAGGAGACAGAGTTCTTCTTTTCAATTCACGATTCAAGCTATTTCCTGAAAAATTGAAATCAAGATGGTCTGGACCATTCATAGTCAAAAGAGTTTTCCCATACGGAATAGTAGAATTGATAAATTCAAATGGGATTGAATTTAAAGTTAATGGTCACAGAGTTAAACATTACATACATGGTCTGATGGAAGTCGACAACCAAGTTAATCACAATTTCGACACCACAGCTAACTAAGTGTGGGGAGAATCAATGGGTTTATGTATTTCTGTTAGAGTTAGATTGTCTGTTTTCGTGTAGTTCTCGAAAATGAAACCCGAATGGTCTTTCCCTAGCAGACCCTAAAGAACTAGTCTTCTCCCCCCATTCTGAATTTTTTTTTTTTTAGGTTTTTACAAAATGAAGACTGCCTGTGAACTAAACCATGGTCTAATGCTACACGCTTTGATCACTAAACGTAATAATGACATACTTCCGAGTGAATTAGTATCAGTAATCAGAGAAAGAATGGACGGAGTTAGAAAAGAATCCAGATGCGAAGATAATAAGTTACAATTTGGTAAAGGAAAATCAAAATCCGCAGCGAAAAGAAGAGCACGACACCTAGAAAGATGTCACAAATGCGGAAAATGGTCACATGGAGGTAAATGTTCAAATAATCAAACCTATTCAAACACCGAATTTGTTACTTTATGCAGAGACGGACCGTTCATATGTTTAGAAGAAAAGACACTGAATGCTCGAGGTTACGCCTATGTAGCCATGGAAAACCAATTAAACCGACTATCTTATGAATGAGATAGATCATATAACTAAGAATACTATCTCACAGGTATGTCTGTACAGTTTTTTTTTATTTTTTTTATTTTTAACCTTTTGATAATAAACGCTAATTTGTTCGCTATAAAGTATTAAATTGGTATTGAATAAAATTAGGTTTGGCGACCGAAATTATTGATATCATACAAAAATTTATTACATCACTGCGAAATTTAACGTTTATTCTTAAGGTATAAATATCTTTAATCAATCAACCCAAAATATTTCAAAAATTCGTCATGAGTTAAATTAGGTTTTGGAACCGAAATTACTTTACCGAAAAGAGGGGCGTATATTTTTGATAATATTTGATTGATTAAAGTGGGATAAAAAGCCAAAAAGATTTTTAATTTTATTTTTACCATGTTTTTAATTAATATTTAAATCTTAAATTAATATTGTAAACTTTGTAAAAACAATATATTTAAAATTGTAAATATTAGAAAAATTAATATAAGTTTGGTGTGAATTTATAATATGATTTTTTAAATTAAGTTTGGTGTGAATTTTTAATTATTAAAATATGAATTTTTAATTTTATGCATTTTAAATTTTAAGTTTGGTGTGAATTTTTAATATTAATTTTGAATTTCATATTTAAGTTGTGAGAATTTAAAAACAAAAATTTACTTTATCTCATTAAGTTAAAAATATGTTTTTTAAAATTCGTCGTAAGTTGAAGACTAGGTCTTTGAACCGAAATTGCTTTACCCGAGGGAGGGACGAGAACTTTTATTATCATTATTTTTAATCTTATTGAATTAAAGTATGCCAAAAACATTAAAAAACCCAAAAATCTTAGCCTTTAAAACAATCGCTACAAAAAGACAAATTTTAAAATTTTGTCGAAGGACGGACTAGGACATCGATCCGAAACGACCTCGTCCTAAATAACAAGGGAAACAAAATTTTAAAATTAATTACTTAATTGTTTTAATTAATATAAGATATAAAAAAAAAAGAGCAAACTCCGCGACTCGCGGAGGGATCGAAATACAAAAAAAATAAAATCGAGCTGAACAGCTCAAACCAACCCACAAAAACAGAAAACACTGCGAAATAACAGCGAAAAACCCCGAAAAATACACCCCAAAATCACAATTTTTAACCGTTAATCATCAAATCTTTTACTAAAATCATGTTGAGAAGGATGCTATCAAGGAATTACTCAAGAAAAATGACTGAAAGGGGTGAATCTTCATCCCAAGCCCGAAATGCTCCTGCTGAGAATGCGGAACAACAGGAGGTGGATAACTACTACAAGCAGGATATACCTCATCCAGTCATGACATTTTCTGATATGCACTTGGTAGAGTTGCACCCGAACCTGAGATTTGACAGACTTTGGATAGATTATCCAAAATACCAAAGGGGTTTGCATACTCTTCATTCTAAGGTTGTTGAGGTACCTAGGGTCATAGAATGGGGACCCTTAGAAGCTATAGAATTGGCCGGGCCAATTAGGGAATTACTTGTACAGAGGTATGGTAATTCTACTTTTAATGACTGGGTACGTTTATTCACCATGCGTAGACCTGTATATAAAGTATGGTGTGAAGAATTGTTGTGTAGTATAGAATTAAATGATCGGGTAGCTAGTTTAACCGACCGATCATTTATTAGATTTTTGTTAGGAGGTTCGATGCGCCACATGTCTTTACTAGACATGGCTCAGGCTTTACGTATATATACGCCTGAGGAGTTAGCATCTGCCGATTGTAGAGGGTTGATACTAAATGGTAGAAAGATAGATGAAAATTTTGATACACACGGTGTGTGGAGTCAAATGACAAGCCATCACCGTTTCAAAGGGGGAAATTACTCTTATTTGGATATAGATAGAGCTGAATTAAGAGTAATTCATAGGTTTTTAGCTAATTCGATTACACAAAGGGGTAAGAACAAGGAAAAGGTAAATGAACAGGATTTGTTTTACCATATGTGTATTCGAGACCCACAAAGCGCTGTAAGTATACCTTATTGTGTGGGTTATTATTTATCAGCTATGGTTAGGGGGATGAGACCGCATAGCATAATAGGAGGTGGTATTTTTATTACTTTGATTGCTGAATATCTCGGTGTGGATATAAGTCGGGGGGGATTATTAGTAGAAGAACCAGAACCCCGCGATACTATAGGTTTAAATGTATACCATGGTGCGAAAGTTTTGAAGAGGTGAAATAACACCGCAGTCCAATACCATGGTAGACATCCACAGGTTGAGAGAAACCAACAGCAAGGTAATGTAGGAGGGGGAAATGAGATGCAAGAAATGCAAAGGTTTATAGCTTCACAGGAGTACGAAAATGCTAGACAGAGAGCATTTGAAGATTGGCAAGTTCATCAAAACCAAATCATAGCTCATTGCCAACATATAGGTAGAAACTATATTCCTACACCAAAACCCATCTTCCCACCCTGGTCTATAGAGATGCAACCACCGTATCCTACGTATAACCCTGCCGAAGCATTTTATAGCACTTATGGTTATGCTTGGAACCCCTATTGGTACCAGTATCATCCCTAGTCTACTTAGTTTTATTTATTTTGTAATTTGTAATATTGATACGTTTAATACTTATGTTAATATTGTAATTTTTTTTTATAATTTTCTAACTTTTATTCTTAGATTTTAATAATTTTTGAATGTGAGGTAATATACCAAACTTTAAAAATATGTATATATGTTTGCAGTTTATCTTATGTACACAACAGGGTAAAACAACGCATTTTCAAAGACTGGCATTAAGTTCAGCAAAAGCAACTAATTTTGACGACAAGATGCAAAATATATGTGAAATAACAACAAGATGGAATGAACAAATGATGTGCACCATTTATCATTCAGCAAACAAACGCCAATATATTTAGAAACTTTGGTAAAATTTTAATCATTTTCACACAAATCACCCTCAATAATTTAAATTGTTACTGATTTCTTGCAAATGAGGGCATTGCAAGATCTTAAGTGTGGGAAGGGGTTAAATTCTTTCGGATTTTAAAATTTTTACTTTATACACTTGGTTACCATTAAAAATACTAGTAAAGCAGTAGTTGTATTAGAATCTAGTACTCTCTGATAATAAAGAACAGCCCTAGTCTTATATACTGACTACCTAATTCTAGTAAAATTTTTCAAAATTTTCAATTAAATGAACTCAAAATCATGTTTATACATATTTATGAACGATAAAACTAGGTTTCAACACCGAAATTATTGTTACCTCAGAAAGGACATAAATTGAGAAACAAACCAAAATGTTAAAATTCATTTAAAATGGAATAGAGGACGATAAAAAGTGTGATGACCCGGAAATTTCTGACCAAATTTAAACTTAATCTTTGTATGATTAACATTTCTGACACGATAAGCAAAGTCTGTAAAACTGAATCTCAAAATTTTTGAACTACTTTTATATATTTAAATACCCTTCGGTTGTTTTCAATGATTCGCGAACAATTATATGTAGATATATACATATATATAATTTCAAGTTATTTAGTAAACGATAATAACATTCGATTATTAATTCAATTGATATTTAAATAAGTTAACTAAAACGTTTAAGATGAACCAGTAAAACACTAATTTGCTAAAGTATTTTCAAATTGCTACAGTACCCAAAATGCTACAGTGTTTTCGAAAATCACTATTTGCTACAGTAAAATTGACTTTGCTACAGTAAATTACTACAGTAAAACACTATTTTAAAAAGGTATTTTAACAAATAGTGAAACGATGATTTATAGAAGTAAACGACCAAAACACTCAAACGTATAAGATACACTTTGAGTGACATAGTTTATGGATAGTTTAAGTCTATATTTTGACAAAGGTACGTGTCACGAAACGTAAAATGCAAGTTTTCTAAATGTACGAAAATACGTTCGAAAAACCAGAACCGGGACATAAGTCGAGTGATGACGTACGACTTATCGGAACTAAAATTACAAATCAACTATGCATGTGAATTTAATATAATATATAATTAATTATTTAAATTATATATATTATATATTTATTTATTATGTCGACAAACAAAAATACAAAAGTTTTGTGAGCTGGAAAAGGAGCCCATGCGATCGCATGGGAATCCTTCTACAAAATCATGCGATCGCATGAAGGGGAATTCCAGGCCAGGTACTATAAATTCAGGTGTTTTGCTCGAATGAAAAAAAACACACATACACAAATATATATTACTCCGTATAATATTTTTTATTATTATTATTATTATTATTATTATTATTATTATTAATCTTATTAATCTTATTATTAGTATTATTATTTTTGCGATACAAAAATAATAATGTACATAAAATATTACGACGGAGTGCTGTCCAAGTAATTTTCAAAACGAGTTTCCGAGCGAGCTAGAGCTAAGGAAAATATGGGTTATTGCCAAGGAGGTTATGGGTAATGTTCGGGGGTATTTTTGTGAATCAAACCTCGTGTTTATTATCTCTGATGCGTCTACATGCTTTCCTACAATATTGTATATCAATATTAAACAGTGAGTTCATTGACCCCTTTTTATACATATTTTTGGGCTGAGAATACATGCGCTGTTTTATAAAATGAATACAAAAACTAAAACTGATTTGAGTGAGTTTCATAAGATCCCTTTTACTCTCTACATTTTTGGGCTGAGAATACATGCAAATGCTTTATTAACCGATATACAATATTTATATGTGTGAGTTTCATTTGCTCCCTTTTTAAATGCTTTTGCAATATATATTTTTGGGCTGAGAATACATGCGCTACTTTTATAACTGTTTTTATGAAATGAATACAAATACTAAAACTGATTTTTCGTGAGTTTCATTGATCCCTTTTCAAATGCTTTTGCATTATATATTTTTGGGCTGAGAATACATGCAATTTATTTTAAACGCAATGGATACAAGTACATACTAAATTCTACACTGAGTTTGAACCAAAAATCCCTTAGCTTTGGTAACTGTTAACTGCCAGTTATAAGAACTGGTGGGCGCGAGTAGTAGTATATGGATCCATAGGGCTTGATATCCCCGTCCGAGCTAGAGCACTAGCCTTTTAACGGACGTATGCTATTTGAGAAGCGTACACGTTGGTTTGCGTGTATTATTAAGATGATTATACAAAGGGTACAAATTATATATACGTTAAGTTTAGTTACCAGGGTGCTCAACTTTGTAGAACCAATTGATAAACGTTTCGGATGAAACAACTGAAATCTTGTGGTCCACCTTTTATTTAAAACAAATTGATAAACGTTTCGAATGAAACAACTGAAATCTTGTGGTCCACCTTTTATGTTAAAACATATTGATAAACATTTTGAATAAAATAACTGAACTTTTGTAATCCACATTGATATACGGATTATGTGTAATATTAAAACTATGAACTCACCAACCTTTGTGTTGATACTTGAAGCATGTTTATTCTCAGGTTCCCTAGAAGTCTTCCGCTGTTTGCTTAGATGTTAGACAAGCTATGTGCATGGAGTCTTACATGACATATTTTTCAAGGAAACGTTGCATTCACCAAATCATCACCATGTATCTTATTTTGACTGCATTGTCAACGGAAATACTATTGTAAACTATTATTTATGGTGATTGTCTATATGTAAAAATCATCATATGTCGAAAACCTATGATTTAAATATTCATTTATGGTGCGCCTTTTCAAAAGAATGCAATGTTTACAAAACGTATCATATAGAGGTCAAATACCTCGCAATGAAATCAATTAATGACGTGTTCGTCCATATGGATTTGGAGCGATCGTCACAAAAAGGAAAATAAAAGCCAAGTGTGGGAAAATTTACCAAGTTATTCAAAACATATATCACATATTTTTGTACAAATAACTGAAAATACTTTTGCTTTGGACTAAGCTAAACTGTTTTACCCGATGAAAGAAAAGAAGAGATGGATCTACACGATGAATCAATTCCATCATTAAAAGGAAGTAAAGTCTTCCGAAAAAGAAACGCGCTTCTTGATTTAAGTCAGTAAGTTGTCGTCCAGACCAGCTGTAGGTTGACGAAAAATCTAGAAAAGTCATCACTAAAATCAGCAGGAAATCCACGGACCTCAGCATTAAACAGGGTCGCCAAGTGGTCAGATTTATCCTAACCATGAGAAGGATTTATCTCGTACAATGGGGGGGCACCATGCAAATTAGCTGGATAAGACTAATGAATCAGATCCCCAGAAAGGATAATCTCCTTAAAAGATCAAAAATCAGCTTTTAAGCCTGATATTACTCAATCCTTGAGATTGACCTTAAAGATTGAGAATTACAAACTTATGGAATTCAATGATATCTAAACTCGAGCTTGAACGAGAAAATATTTTGATCAAATTAAAACCGATTTATTTTCTGAAAACCCATTTTCAATGCGTTCATTACCATTGAACGTAAAATCCTAGGAATTCACCTGGAATTCATTAGGTCACCTGAACCAAATCGGGTGTCAACCGTAAGAACGGTGGTTGCATAGCATGGTCGAAGACAGGACCTTGTGCCAGACCGAAAAATCATAGGATGATCTTTACTATTGCTCCTACAAAGGATAGTAATAGCATCCGACACGTTTATAGACCATAATCAAAAGCAAGTCACGGGACATTGCCTTAACAGTTTCTTGTTCATCGCTTTCCTTTACGACCGGACGGTAGTTTACCGAAAGGTAATATACGGAGCAAGTATACTGGACGTGTTGCTTTCCCAATACAAGGTTAGCAAGTGGGTAACACAAAACCACAAGTGTTGAGCTAAAATTTTCAAATCTGAAACCCACACAACCCACAAAAATAATTTGCAAACACCGGTGAAGGGTTATTCCGGAAAACTTATCTAGGGTAAAAACTAGATTTAATTTTCAAAAGATCAAATGTTTTCATAAAGATCCAATTTCCTTAATGGATCTAAATTTTTATAGTCATGTGGGACTGTAAACCATATCGTTACTACCATTGTTTATACCGCCGTATAGAAATCACTGATGTACAAAGTGTGAAGAATAAAGAAGTGATTCTAGTATTTCAAGACGATATTGCTTGAGGACAAGCAACGCTCAAGTGTGGAAATATTTGATAATGCTAAAAACGAACATATATTTCATAGCATTATTCCTCAAGAAAGACAAGCTTTTAGTTGCAATTGTTCTATTTACAAGTGATATTCGTTTAAATAATAAAAGGTGAAGACATAAGACAGATTCGACGAATTGAAGACGCAAACAACCAAAAAGCTCAAAAGTACAAAATACAATCAAAGAGGTTCCAATTATTGATAAGAAACGTCTCGAAATTACAAGAGTACAAGATTCAAAACGCAAAGTACAAGATATTAAATTGTACGCAAGGACGTTCGAAAATTCGGAACCGGGACCAGAGTCAACTCTCAACGCTCGACGCAACAGACTAAAAATTACAAGTCAACTATGCACATAAATATAATATAATATTTAAATAATTCTTATAATTATTTATATATTATATTAATATTTAAAATCGTCGGCAAGAAAGACTCCAAAAGGGACTGAGCTGTAATTTCAAACTCCGCGACTCGCGGAGTTTGAAGGCCAAAAATGCCGCGAGTCGCGGAGCCCCAAGTTTTGAAAATCCCTATAAAAGCAACCGAATTCTAAGCATTTTTAATCATCTTTTTTTTCCTTCTTCTCTCAATATATACGTAATATTTATATTTATAATTTATATTTTAATTTTAATTTTAATTTTAAATCCTAATAATAAGGGTATGTTAGCGAATATTGTAAGGGTGTAAGTCGAAATTCTGTCCGTGTAACGCTACGCTATTTTTAATCATTATAAGTTATGTCCAACCTTTTTAATTTAATGTCTCGTAGCTAAGTTATTATTATGCTTATTTAATCCGAAGTAATCATGATGTTGGGCTAATTACTAAAATTGGGTAATTGGGCTTTGTACCATAATTGGGGTTTGGACAAAAGAACGACACTTGTGGAAATTAGACTATGGGCTATTAATGGGCTTTATATTTGTTTAACTAAATGATAGTTTGTTAATGTTAATATAAAGATTTACAATTGGGCGTCCCTATAAATTACCATATACACTCGATCGGACACGATGGGCGGGATATCTATAAATACCAATAATTATTCATTTTACCGGACACGGGAATGGATTAATAGCCACTAGAATAATTAAAACAGGGGTGAATTACATTCAAGGGTAATTGGTGTAATTGTTAACAAAGTAGTAAAACCTTGGTTTACACGCAGTCGATAACCTGGTGTATTCATTAAACAAAGTATTAAAACCTTGTTACAATTCGAATCCCCAATTAGTTGGAATATTTAACTTCGGGTATAAGGATAATTTGACGAGGACACTCGCACTTTATATTTATGACTGATGGACTGTTGTGGACAAAAACTAGACGGATATATTAAATAATCCAGGACAAAGGATAATTAACCCATGGGAATAAACTAAAAATCAACACGTCAAACATCATGATTACGGAAGTTTAAATAAGTATAATTCTTTTATTTTATATTTAATTTCCTTTATTTTATATTTAATTGCACTTCTAATTATCGCATTTTTTATTGTTATTGTATTTAATTGCATTTTTAATTATTGTACTTTTTAATTATCGCAAGTTTATTTTATCGCACTTTTATTATTCGCAATTTCATTATCGTTATTTACTTTATGCTTTAATTTAAGTCTTGTATTTATTTTTAATATTTTACATTTGATTTTAACTGCGACTAAAGTTTTAAAATTGACAAACCGGTCATTAAACGGTAAAAACCCCCCTTTATAATAATAATATTACTTATATATATATTTGTATTTTTATAAAAGTAAACTAATATAGCGTTAAGCTTTGTTTAAAAAGATTCCCTGTGGAACGAACCGGACTTACTAAAAACTACACTACTGTACGATTAGGTACACTGCCTATAAGTGTTGTAGCAAGGTTTAAGTATATCCATTCTCTAAATAAATAAATATCTTGTGTAAAATTGTATCGTATTTAATAGTATTTCCTGCAAAAATTAATAGCTATTTCGTATACCCCGCTGCAAACATCACTAACTCCAACATTACTGTATATAGAGTGTCTATGGTTGTTCCAAATAATATATATACATGGGTCGATATGATATGTCAAAACATTTGCATACGTGTCTATGGTATCCCAAGATTACATAATATATTAGAATACATGTATAATACAATATAAGTTATAACTTCTTCATTTTAAATCTGTTTTGAGTGAATCAAATTGCTATGGTTTCATATTGAACTCTAATTTAAGAATACAAACATAAAAATTATAGGTTTATAGTCTAAAATTTAAGTTACATGTCAATTACTAAAGAGGTAGTCATTTCCGTCGAAAGAACGACATCTTGATGACCATTTTGAAAAACATACTTTCACTTTGAGTTTAACCAAGATTTTTGGATATAGTTTCATGTTCATATGAAAAATCATTTTCCCATAAGAACAACTTTTAAATCGAAGTTTATCATAGTTTTAATTATCCAAACCAAAACAGCCTCCGGTTTCACTACGACGGCGTATATCCGATTTTATGGTGTTCATCGTATTTCCAGGTTTTAAATCATTAAGTTAGCATATCATATAGATATAGAACATGTTTTTAGTTGATTTTAAAAGTCAAGTTAGAAGGATTAACTTTTGTTTGCGAACAAGTTTATAATTAACTAAACTATGTTCTAGTGATTACAAGTTTAAACCTTCGAATAAGATAGCTTTATATGTATGAATCGAATGATGTTATGAACATCATTACTACCTCAAGTTTTCTAGATAAAACTACTGGAAATGAGAAAAATGGATCTAGCTTCAAAGAATCCTTGGATAGCTTGAAAGTTCTTGAAGCAGAATCATGACACGAAAACAGTTCAAGTAAGATTTTCACTCGAAATAAGATTGTTATAGTTGTAGAAATTGAATCAAAGTTTGAATATGAATATTACCTTGAATTAGAAAGATAACCTACTATAAATAACAAAGGTTCCTTGATCTTAGATGATTACTTGGAATAGATTAGAAAGCTTGGAAGTAGACTAGCAAACTTGGAAGTATTCTTGATTTTTATGAAATTATACTTATAGAATTTATGAAGAACACTTAGAACTTGAAGATGGAACTTGAGAGAGATCAATTAGAGGAAGAAAATTGAAGAATTAAAGTGTTTGTAGGTGTTTTTGGTTGTTGGTATATGGATTAGATATAAAGGATATGTAATTTTGTTTTCATGTAAATAAGTCATGAATGATTACTAATATTTTTGTAATTTTATGAGATATTTCATGCTAGTTGCCAAATGATGGTTCCAACATGAGTTATATGACTCACATGGGCTGCTAAGAGCTGATCATTGGTGTGTATATACCAATAGTACATACATCTAAAAGCTATGTATTGTACGAGTACGAATACGGGTGCATACGAGTAGAATTGTTGATGAAACTGAACGAGGATGTAATTGTAAGCATTTTTGTTAAGTAGAAGTACTTTGATATGTGTCTTGAAGTCTTTCAAAAGTGTAAGAATAAATATCAAAACACAACATGTATATACATTCTAATGGAGTCGTTAAGTCTTCGTTAGTCGTTACATGTAAGTGTTGTTTTGAAACCTTTAAGTTAACGATCTCAATTAATGTTGTTAACCCAATATTTATTATATCAAATGAGATGTTAAATTATTATGTTATCATGATATTATGATGTATGAATATCTCTTAATATGATATATACATTAAAATATCGTTAAAACGATAATCGTTACATATAAGTCTCGTTTCGTAATTCTTGAGTTAGTAGTCTTGTTTTTACATATGTAGTTCATTGTTAATACACTTAATGATATATTTAAATATCATTTTATCATGTTAAATATAGTGTATCAATATCTTCATATGATACATATGTATTTAGTAGACGTTATCATAACGATAATCGTTATATATATCATTTCGAGTTTCTTAACTTAGTAATCTCATTTCTTATGTATATCACACATTGTTAATATACTTAGTGAGATACTTACTCATCATAATCTCATGTCAACCATATATATATGTCATATACCACAACATGTAGTTTTTACAATTTTGTAACGTTCGTGAATCGCCGGTCAACTTGGGTGATCAATTGTCTATATGAAACTTATTTCATTTAATCAAGTCTTAACAAGTTTGATTGCTTAACACGTTGGAAACATTTAGTCATGTAAATATCAATCTCAATTAATATATATAAACATGGAAAAGTTCGGGTCACTACAGTACCTACCCGTTAAATAAATTTCGTCCTGAAATTTTAAGCTTTTAAAGGTGTTGACGAATCTTCTGGAAATAGATGCGGGTATTTCTTCTTCATCTGATCTTCACGCTCCCAGGTGAACTCGAGTCCTCTACGAGCATTCCATCGAACCTTAACAATCGGTATCTTGTTTTGCTTAAGTCTCTTAACCTCACGATCCATTATTTTGACGGGTTCTTCAATGAATTGAAGTTTTTCATTGATTTGGATTTCGTCCAACGGAATAGTGAGATCTTCTTTAGCAAAACATTTCTTCAAATTCGAGACGTGGAAAGTGTTATGTACAGCCGCGAGTTGTTGAGGTAGCTCAAGTTGGTAAGCTACTGGTCCGACACGGTCTATAATCTTGAATGGTCCAATGTACCTTGGATTTAGTTTCCCCCGTTTACCAAATCGAACAACGCCTTTCCAAGGTGAAACCTTAAGCATGACCATTTCTCCAATTTCAAACTCTATATCTTTTCTTTTACTGTCCGCGTAGCTCTTTTGTCGACTCTGGGTGGTTTTCAATCGTTGTTGAATTTGGATGATTTTCTCGGTAGTTTCTTGTATTATCTCTGGACCCGTAATCTGTCTATCCCCCACTTCGGAGACCTGCACTTTCTACCATAAAGTGCCTCAAACGGCGTCATCTCAATACTAGAATGATAACTGTTGTTGTAGGAAAATTCTGCTAACGGTAGGTGTCGATCCCAACTGTTTCCGAAATCAATAACACATGCTCGTAGCATGTCTTCAAGCGTTTGTATCGTCCTTTCACTCTGTCCATCAGTTTGTGGATGATAGGCAGTACTCATGTCTAGACGAGTCCCCAATGCTTGTTGCAACGTCTGCCAGAACCTTGAAACAAATATACCATCCCTATCAGAGATAATAGAGACGGGTATTCCATGTCTGGAGACAACCTCCTTCAAATACACTCGCGCCATGATGTGTGAAAAGTGTCGTATAAAATTGTCTTGTAAATAATATGGAAAAATACCGATTTAAGATTGCTACACACTAACGGGCAGTGTACCCGATCTTGTAGTAGTATAGAAACTGGTTTAGTTCCGTGTATCGTTCCAAGGACAGTTATATCAGTCAAACTAGAATTAGAAACTATATTATGATTAACTAAGTGAATTAAAGTAAAAGTACAAGTTTTATGTTTTGTGGCTGTTTTAACGATTTAGCCAAATCAAAGAAGGTTAAATGTAAAAACAATATTTTTAGTCTTTTGGTTTATAAGATACAAATAAATGCAAATAAAGCAAGTAAGATAGTTTTGAATTAAATCAAAGAGATGAAATGTTTATCTAGATATTTTGCCCTCGGTATTGGATGTAAATTAGATATTAAGCCCTGATTGAATAATTATGTGTGTAGTTATCTAATAGGTTCACTAAGAGTTCTCTCGGATAAACACGCAAATACAATAACAAGATCAAGGGTTCCCTTTTCACTATAGTTCTTGTATTTGTAATCAAATAACTATAAGTATGCTAATCACCTAAATCGACTCGCCAAGAGTTCTCTTTAGCAAGTACTCAAACTAGAATTACTAAGCGAGGGTTCCCTATAACTTAGACCTTTTCGTTTGTGACTAGTTGATCAACAAGATTAAAGACTTGAATAACAATTGCCTTTGCGTTCGCTCTACACAATTCATTCCTATTTTGTCTAACCATTTTAATCTAGTTTACCCCCTTGGTCCGGTTTAGCAAACAATCAATCTAAGACAAGTTGATTGTAAATCAATATGATACATTAACAAGAGTTCTCTTTATCAACAACATATCAATTAACTAGATACAAATAGTTCTAACAACAATAAGCATGGTTCTCAATTCAAGCTTCAATCTATCATGCATAATACATTCAATCAATAAGATTACATCCAATACCTTGGTTATTAATCTAGACAAACATTATAGAAACTAGCCAATAATCATTGTAACAGACAACAATTCATTCAAATTATAAACTGAAATCATTTCTGAGAACAAGTGAATAACCTACAAGAACAAGAGTTCTTGGATGAAGAAGATGTTGATGGATGATGCTTTGATGTTTTGGCCTCTTCAAAGAGGTTGGAATTCTCCAAAGTACTCCTGAAAATCGCCTCTAAACTTCTCTGTACGTAACTCTCTGAAAACAGTCCCCAAAACTGACATTTTAAGGTGGAGAAATTAGGTAAAAAGCAGAAAGTTCGGTCACACCTACTTTGGGACGGCGTCCTAAAAGGCAGGACGGCGTCCCAGTTTATAGACCAAGACGGCGTCCCAAGTATTCAAGACGGCGTCTCCATATGAAGACCAGGACGGCGTCTTCCTTTGTGGGACGGCGTCCTGGATGTATTTTGGGCACTGTTTCGTTTTATTTTTAATATTAGTTCATTTGGACGAACTTTTATATAACGGAAGCCTTGTTTTATCATTTTAGAGTGCTATCTTGATACTAACTCGTATCGGGATCAACCGATGTCATAAATCATCGAAATTCTTTGCAAACTACTCTTCCGATACAAATTCGCGCATCTTGACATATCCCTTGTAGATCATCTTCATTATCTTCGAATATAGAGCATTTTTAGTGATATTGCGATAGATATATATGATGTAATTGAGCAATATCAAAACACCCCACACTTAAACCTTGCTTGTCCTCAAGCAATTCTTTCGTTACAAAGTAGAACACAATCATAATCACACAATATAGATTACATACATTACATGAATCACTCGGAGCACACGAAACACACACGTAGATATGAAACACAACTCACACTATATGAAACACACGCTTTAAGTATATCACACATTTATTGAAATCACACGCACGCTTTATACACAATGGAAACACACACACACATTCTTGGGAGATTAGAGCCAAGTATCCGAAAAATTTGATCCTAGGGAAATCAGGACCTTGATGAAAACGTTTTATAGTTTTGAAAATATCATGCTAGTTTTTAATACTAGACACGTTTTCTGATTTTGTCGGATTTTTGAATTTTGAAAAATGAGTGCGGGTTTCCCGCTATTGGTCTAGCCAATCCCTCCCACGGTACCTAACATCGTGAGATGTCGGTAGAAAATAATGTGCTTAGGAGGATACACATTACGTCCGAATATCATTGACAATTATGAGGTAATCATCTAATTCGTTAAGTCAATCATAAAGATTGAAGTTTATCAGGCTTAAAAGCTGATATATTACCTTTCCGGAGGTTATCCACTGGAAATCTGATCAATCACTGACAATTTGTGTATCATGGTGCGCTTCCCATTTGGCTAGCAAATCTCCCTCATTGAGATAAGCTTTGACTACCAGTTTCCCTGTTTGATGTTGAGGCCTGGTAGATTTCCAGTTGATTTTAGCAATGACTTTTCAAGACTTTTTGTCACCCTACAACTGGTCTGGACTACAACTTCTGAAATAAATCAGCAAGTGTGTCGTTCGGGAGACTTGACTCCCTTTAGGATGGAATGAATACATCCTGTATGGTCATATAAGTGGTCGGACGCAACATTGTCCTTGTTAGGAGAAACAATGAGGATCGCCCTTAAGGTTTTCGATCTGGCGCGAGATCCGGTTTCCGACCACGCTATACAATCACCGCTCTCTCACGGTTTACACTCGTTTTGGTACAAGTGACCTACAAGTTAGCTTACTAAACTAGTAGGATTTTCATTCAAATAATTGAATGATGGAGCAACTTCAAAGACTATTAATAATTTAAAATGTAAACCAACATTTATTTTCTAGATTTTAAGACCATAATGTGTATAACGTGGTTTTTGGGCTTTAATCGTTTTTTAAGGCTACTTGAAAATTTTAAAAAAATTTTTTTTAAATAAGCTTATAATCAGTTAAGTTTATAAAATATCTTTTAAAAATTTATATTTATGATGGAAATTCGGTTGTTAAACCTGATCTTAATCCGTCTATAAATTTTAAAATCAATTTTTATAAAATTTAACCTTTTACAAGTTATGTCGCCTTGAACGCCTTGTTTTTAGTAAAACGAGTTCCCGATAAATTTCTACTCCCCACCCCACACTTGAGATCATGCAAGGCCCTCATTGCATGAAATCAGAAAAAGGATTAAATTTAGAGGGCAAAGTGATAGGGTGATTGTAGAAATTTCCAATTTTTAACCTGTAAATCGTGGAACAAGTAGACGGATGCCGCTGAACTTACTGCCAGCATAAGAGCATCGTCTAGTCCGCGATTATCATCATACACACATCATAATATCAAATGTCGCTGAACTTAATGCCAGTCTTTGAAGTTCAAGCATGCTGCACAAAATAAACAAACCACACAAAGCATATAAAAAATAACGGTGTTTATACAACCACATCCGTTTAATCAAACCACACATTAGTATAATTATTACAAACCATAAATGTATCCAAATACATCACACAAATAAAATAGTCTCAAACCAATAGTACAAAATGATCAAATAGGCACGCAGGCCTAGTTACCGTATGGCCAGGAGTAGTTACCGGAACCATCGCGGTACGGGCGTCCATGCGGATATTCTCTCTCAAATCTTTCCCGGGCTTCTTGCATCGCAGCTGAGGAGTTATAAATCGGATGAGGTGGAGGTGGGTGTTCCGGATCCGTGTAATACTGTGGCGTCAGGCGTGTAGTACCGTAGTACTGTTCAGGGTTAAAATAAAATAGCTCAGAGTTATGGTTATTCCAATCAATACCATAACTGTTCCACCCCTGATCATGTACTTGAGCGATCTGTCGTCGCTCCATTCTTTCCTGACTATCCCACATTTGTTGGTTGTGCCTCCTTTGTTCATTCGGGCTCAATCGCATGTTGTTAACACTACCAACCAAACTGTCCCAATTCTCTTGGGACGGTTGCCACGGAACCTGCAAATTAACATTAGTTTGGGCCTCCATTTCAGCCTCCTCTTCCTGCTCCTGTTCCTGTTGAACACCACTGCCACTCGCGCCACCTGCACCGGCTGCTGCAAAGGGGACCAAATGCCCATTTCTGTCTTTCATAATGATTTCGGCATTAATATAAAAAACCTTTTTCAAAGGTTTCATTATACTCGGTAATTCCTGTAATCTGTCGAAATCAATGTTAAAGTGTCGGGCAAATCGGGTTATGTAGTGTCCTCCTAAGAGTGGCTTCCGTACCCGCGTCTCGGTAGCAATGGAAAGAAAATAATTACCGATTAACCCAGGAATATCGGTATAGGCCCCCCGCTTGATCTGATCCATAATCCACAAATCTAAGGTTTTCACCTTCTCATTACCCTCTATCCTTGCATTAAAAGTACATGCAATGAGTCGGTGAAGCAGCTTATCATCTCGGGCTGCGATTTCATTGTACCGATGTTTGCTTGATCGAAAATGAGCAGGCGCAATATTTGGCTTACAAATTCTGCGCCAATAAGAAGTGTCATCAAACTGATGTCGGCCAACATAATCCGAAGCCCTCAAATATTCACCTAACTGTGTGTCGGTGAATTCTTCAAAAATACCCAAAATTCTACACACCTGAAAACTGCTCAAACCCCTGTCTTGGCCTCCAAGACGAAACCGTAGAAACTCAGCGGATAAATAATCGCTTACATTGCTAAATCGCATTGTAGAGTAGAATTCTTTAAGAAGCACCGGGTAGATTGGTTCATTGATGCTAAAAAGATGTTCCCAAGCATGGGTGACTACTCTATTGTATGGAATGGCGAGTAAATTAGTAACATGACGGCGCATGCCCGCCTCCTCCAATGGCCCCCAAATGAAATACCAAGTAGCATTAATGGGCCTGCGGTTTATTCTTTCAAAGGTTTCGGTGTAGTCATCGTCATTCTGTACCTGATTTAACCAAACCCGAGGATCATTGAGATCCTCCCCTTCTTCTTCTCCCGAAGAAGATGATGAATGATGTTGTTCCTGTGGTGGTGGTGGTTGTCTTGGTGGAGCCAAACCCGATGGCCTTCCCCTTTTAGCCGCCGGTCCTCCCCTGCTAGTTTGTCCCTGCAAAACATTATACACAAAACCAAAAGAACATAGAAATCGTTGTGTTAATGTTAGCCAAAATATAACCGAATAGCAGGAGAGATTAATCACTCAATTCCTAGTTCAAAAGTAGTATGATTCATTTACACAAAAGTGCACGTTCACAAGTTTATACCAGAGTCAACCAAAGTCAACTTGAATTCATTAGCACACTTTCAAAAATGAAAATCATAACATCACAATGTAACACAAACATAGGACTTAAAAGATTCAAGTATGATGTGTCATAGGTCATAGCATTTAACTTTGCATTCTAAACATATTCAACACAAATCATAATGCAATTTTCACAATTTAGCTCAAATGACCATCTTAACACATACATTATGGCATTCTATTCTATTAAATTGATTCAACAGGCCCATACATGTGAAAAACAAGCATACATACTTCAAAAGTTCATTACAAATCCATAATATGCTTAGAAATTTACTATCATTCAAAAATGACCCGGCCAAATTGACATCAACATCACCAACACAATCAAATACTTCACAAGCATCATAAACATCAAACATTAACCCAACATCATGAATTAAGCACTCAAAATTCGGATTTAAATTTACAAACCCTAGCATCATGAACAAACCCTAAAGAACATGTAATCTTAGCAAAATAAACACATTAGGGCAATTTAAACAATCTAAGGCATGTTAATCTTAAAAATAATCAAGCAAATCAAACACCCCACACTAATCTTTAACCAATTTAAAGATATAAACATATAATTCAAGTAATTGATAAAGAAAAGTGAAGAAATGTAGAATCCATACCCAAAAGTTCATGATGAGAAGCTTGAAATCGAAGAGAAAATCACGAATTTGATGTAGAAATTTAGGGTTCTTGAGAGTGGTTCGGTTTTTGGGCAGAGAGAAATAGATAGAATGTGTTTTGTGGATAGGAAATAAGTGGGTAAGGTTTAAAAACGCGTAATTTTTCTGTAACAGGGGTCCGGGACGGCGTCTTCCCTTTTGGGACGGCGTCCTGTTCTTAAAAGTGAGACGGCGTCTACCCATTCGGGACGGCGTCTTGATATTAAAACCGGGACGGCGTCTTGGATATTTGGGACGGCGTCCCGTATAAGTAAAACCCACTGATCAGTTTTTTTGAGTTTTTCGCGTTTAGGGTCGTACGGTAATCATTTTGTACCAAACAAAAATTTATAGCACACACAATACTAACCTAATTACAATGGTGAACCATTTTTTTACGAGTCGTGCATCCAACTCGTCCCCGTTTTGATTTAAGCGTTTTTGTTGAAGTTGAGGCTAACCTCATCCTCAATTTCCAGGGGACCATCAACGTAGTGTTTTACCCGGTGGCCATTCACTTTAAAAGTATCGCCTTTCCAGTTCACTATTTCAATGGTACCATAAGGGTACATTCTTCTAACCACAAATGGTCCCGTCCATCGGGACTTTAGCTTTCCTGGCGATAACTTAAAACGAGAGTTATAAACAAGGACACGGTCTCCTTTCATGAATTCTTTTGGATGTTTTAACCTTTTGTCGTGCCATTGTTTAGTTTTCTCCTTGTAAATTAGAGAGTTGTCATAGGCTTCAAGCCTCAACTCGTCTAATTCATTTAATTGGGTCAAACGTAACCGACCCGCTTCTTTGTAATCCAAATTGCATGCCCTTAGCGCCCAATGTGCTTTATGTTCAATCTCCAACGGGAGATGGCATGCTTTTCCGTATACCATTCGGAAAGGAGTTGTTCCAATCGGTGTTTTGTAGGCCGTGCGAAATGCCTACAATGCATCATATAACTTGTTGGACCACTCTTTTGGATTAGCACCAACGGTCTTCTCTAATATGCGTTTTAATGATCGGTTGGTGTTTTCTACTTGCCCACTCGTCTGAGGATGATAGGATGTTGAAATTTTATGGATTACTCCATATCTTTTCAACACCTTTTCCATTTGCTTATTGCAAAAGTGGGTGCCCCGGTCACTTATTAGAGCTTTAGGACTGCCAAATCTAGAGAAAAGCTCCATCAAAAAATTTACTACTACTCGGCCATCATTTGTTGGTAGAGGCTTTGCCTCCGCCCATTTAGACACATAATCTATGGCGACAAGTATGTAGAGATAAGAGTGAGATTTTGGAAAGGGGCCCATAAAGTCAATTCCCCAAACATCGAACACCTCGCATACTTGGATGCTTTGTTGAGGCATTTCATCCCGTTTAGTTATTTGACCCGCCCGTTGGCACGCGTCACAAGCTTTGCAAACAGCGTAGGCATCTTTGAATATTGTAGGCCAATAGAAACCGGCCTCATAAACTTTCCTCCCCGTAATTTGGGGACCAAAGTGCCCACCTGTTGGACCACGGTGACAGTCAAGCAGAATTTCGGTGCATTCCTTCCCCGAAACACACCTGCGAATAATTCCATCCGCACATCGCCTGAATAAATAAGGGTCTTCCCAAAAATAGTACTTTAGGTCACTAAAGAATTTCTTTCTTTTCTGATGTGACCAACCAGTTTCTAGGTACCCTCCAACAATGTAATTGGCGAAGTCAACAAACCACGGATCCTCCACCTTCTCTACTCTCATTAGGAATTCTCCGGGAAAATCATCTTTAATACTCGATTCATGGAGTACTTCAAGATTGGGATTTTCGAGTCTAGAAAGATGGTCCGCTGCAAGATTTTCTGCACCTTTCTTGTCCTTAATCTCGATATCAAATTCTTGCAAAAGCAAGACCCACCTTAACAATCGAGGTTTTGCATCCGGCTTAGAGAAAAGATATTTTAATGCCGAATGATCAGTGAAGACAACAGTCTTTGATAGGACAAGATAAGATCGGAATTTGTCAAAGGAAAAGACGATCGCAAGGAGCTCTTTTTCTGTTGTTGTGTAATTTAATTGGGCTCCTTGTAAAGCCTTGCTCGCATAATAAATGGGTTGAAAATGTTTCTCAACCCGTTGACCCAATACTGAACCAACCGCAAAATCCGATGCATCGCACATTAGCTCGAATGGTAATGACCAATTTGGAGCTATGATTATTGGTGCGTTGACAAGTTTTTCTTTTAAAATTTTGAATGCCTTAGTGCATTCACTTGTGAAAACAAAGGGTGCATCTTTTTCAAGAAGTTTATTTAATGGCGTTGCAATTTTTGAAAAATCCTTAACAAATCGCCGGTAGAACCCGGCATGCCCAAGAAAACTTCTCACACCCTTTACGTTTGAAGGAGGTGGAAGGTTGGCGATGACGTCAACCTTTGCTGGATCCACCTGAATACCAACACTTGAGATTTTGTGCCCTAAGACAATGCCTTCTTTAACCATAAAGTGGCATTTCTCCCAATTTAGCACTAAGTTCGACTTCTCACACCTGATTAGCATTTTCTCCAAATTTAGAAGGCATGAATCAAAAGTGTCACCGAAGACTGAAAAGTCGTCCATGAACACTTCCATGCAATCCTCAATCATATCGTGGAAAATGGCCATCATACACCTTTGGAATGTCGCAGGAGCATTACATAGACCAAAGGGCATTCGGCGATATGAGAAGGTGCCATAGGGACACGTGAAGGTAGTCTTTTCTTGGTCTTCGGGGGAGATGGGAATTTGAAAGTACCCCGAAAAACCATCTAGGAAACAATAAAAGCTATTTCCTGCAAGTCTCTCTAACATTTGATCAATAAATGGTAGAGGAAAATGGTCTTTTCTTGTGGCTTCGTTTAACTTTCGATAATCTATACAAACCCGCCACCCCGTAACAGTTCGTGTCGTGATAAGCTCGTCCTTATCATTGGTGGTAACAGTTATACCACCCTTTTTAGGAACACAATGAATCGGGCTTATCCACGGACTGTCTGAAATCGGGTAGATTAGACCTGCATCTAGCAATTTAATGATTTCCTTTTTGACAACGTCTTGCATATGAGGATTTAGTCTTCTTTGACGTTGCACCACTGGTTTGGAATTTTCTTCCATTAAGATCTTGTGCGTGCAATAAGAAGGACTAATTCCTTTTATATCATGGATTTTCCATGCAATGGCCGGTTTGTGGGCCTGTAACAAGGAAACAAGACGTTCTTTCTCATTTTGAGAGAGAAGTGAGGAAATAATTACCGGAAGCTTTGAATCTTCCTGAAGGAAAGCGTACTCAAGATGATCAGGGAGCGGTTTAAGCTCCAAAATGGGAGGTTCCTCAATTGAGGATCGACTCCGGTACTCGCTATCCTTACTCAGGGTTTCTATTTCCTCATCAGTTGGTTCACACTCATTGGCCATCAAAAATGTGGCCATCACATCCATTTCTTCTTCAGTGAATTCATCATCTCCATTTGCCAAATCGTATACACCTGTTTCATCCGATTCGGGAGATTCCTGCAAGAACTCGTAATGCGAATCTATGCTTTGCATGAAATAACAAGTATCATCCGAAGATTCGGGATATTTCAATGACTTGTCAATTGCAAAAGTCGCACTAGCTTCACCAATTCTAAGGGTCAACTGCTGGTCATAAACATCAATGACACATCGAGCAGTATTTAAAAATGGCCTACCCAGAATAATTGGTATTCTCTCATCAACTTCCATGTCTAAAACCACAAAGTCAGCCGGAAAGATCAGATTTCCGGTCTTAACTAACAAATTCTCTATTATTCCTCGAGGGAATTTTATAGAGCGATCAGCTAGTTGAATAGCCATTCGTGTGGTTTTGAGTTCCCCAGGGGCTAATTTAAGGTAAATTGAATAGGGCATTAAATTGATACTAGCCCCCAAATCGGCTAATGCCCTCATGCAATCAAGGTCACCCATTAGACATGGAATAGTAAAACTACCCGGATCTTGAAGCTTTTCAGGAAGTGTGTTAGACACCAGCGCGGAACATCTAGCATTTAAAGTGACTGATGAAACGCTTTCCATCTTCTTTCGGTTAGTAAGTAAGTCTTTTAGGAACTTAGCATACTTTGGCATTCCTGAGATAACATCAATAAAAGGCATGTTTATGTTTATCTGTTTAAACATATCTAGAAATTTTAGCCTTTCGGCTTCCAGCCTTTCTTGTTGTTGTTTTCTTGGGAATGGGAGCGGTGGTTGATATGGTTTCACTACGGGTTTTTCCCGTTCTTCCTTTTCAACCACTTTTTCCGGCTCCTTAACCGGTTCATCGTTTTGGTTCAATGGAACTCTGAAATCAGAATTTTCGGGCATTTGTGGAGCATCGTATGCTAAACCACTCCGTGTGGTAATAACATTTGCGTGCTCATTTCTGGGGTTCTTGTTGGTATCTCCCGGTAAACTACCGGGTTTTCTCTCACTCAGTAAATTGGCTAAACCACTCATTTGTTTTTCCAAATTTTGGATTGATGCTTGTTGGTTACGAAACTGATGTTCGTTTTTCTCGTTGGTTTGATTTATGTTTGTGACAAGCTGAGTTTGTGATGCAATTAACTTTTCCAACATATTCTCTAAATTTGACTTTTTCTCCTCCTGTTGGGGTTTTTGATAATAACCCGGAGTTTGTTGTTGGAACCCACTACTTGACCCTTGTTGAAAATTAGAATTTTGACCTTGAGGGTTGTAGGGGTTGTTAAAGTTACGGTTAAATTGGGCTCTACCCTGAAACTGGTTATTATTTCTTTGGCTTATAAAAGCCACTTCTTCTTTTTGAGCCATGGTTAACCCGGCATCACAATCTTTTCCTAAGTGTAGACCACCACAGTATTCACAACCTACTTTCATACTATGGATTTCTTTTGTGATTTTGTCCATGTTTCGGACAACACCGTCTATTTTTACACCTAGGGAGCTGAAGTCATCATAAGCACCGGCGCTTTGGACTTGAGCATTTCGAGTAATTGGGCGTTCTTGATGCCACTCATGAGAATAATCGGCTAATTTCTCGATTATCTCATAAGCCTCTTGCTCGGTTTTGTCCATAATTGAACCTCCGGATGCTTGATCAATGGAAATTCGGGTTGCAACTTCGCAACCCTTATAGAAGATTTGAACCTGTTGAAAGGTATCCAAACCATGGTTTGGACAACCTCTAAGCATTTTGGAAAATCTATTCCATGCTTCGTACAAGGTTTCCATAGGCTTTTGACAGAACTGGGTAATCTCCTGTTGGAGTCTCGCTGATTTAGATGCTGGAAAATATTTCTTAAGAAATTTTTCCATCATACTATCCCATGTTCTTATCGTAGCCTCGGCTAATGAATCTAACCAACTTCTTGCTTCCCCGTGGAGTGTCCACGGGAAAAGTCTTAGAAATATAGCCTGGTCAGTTTCTGGTTTTAATTTGAAAAGAAGACATATCTCTTCAAAGAGACGAATATGTTTGTTTGCGTCTTCATTAGGACCGCCACTAAATTGACACCTATTATTAATCATTTGAAGAATAGGTCCTTTAATTTCAAAATTTACCTCACCCGTGAGCGGAGTAATAGCACTACCTTGTCCGGTTCGCGTCGCTTTCATCCTTTCTGCCATTGATTGTCTTTGTACCAACGGTCTTTCTCCTTCCATTTCAAAATTTGGTGGTTGAACTGGTTTACCAAAGTCTGAATATCTAGGCTTGGTGGTACTTGATTCTGAATCAAAAGTTTCCTGCTTTGATGAAGATTCAAAAATATCAAGCACTTCTTTTGGAATTCTACCAAGCTTTCTATCCGGTTCTGTCAATGGTGTAAATAATGGAGATTCTGAACTTCGGGTATGTGGCATATGCAACCTATAATCTGCCAATCACACAACTAACAAAAACTATCACACATACCGATTCTACAAAATTAAAAATCAAAAACTATTAATAATTTAAAATAATTAAGAAACTACTTAATCACAAATTAGTTAATAATCCTATTTTGACACAAAACTGTCCCCGGCAGCGGCGCCAAAAACTTTATGTGTGAAAAGTGTCGTATAAAATTGTCTTGTAAATAATATGGAAAAATACCGATTTAAGATTGCTACACACTAACGGGCAGTGTACCCGATCGTGTAGTAGTATAGAAACTGGTTTAGTTCCGTGTATCGTTCCAAGGACAGTTATATCAGTCAAACTAGAATTAGAAACTATATTATGATTAACTAAGTGAATTAAAGTAAAAGTACAAGTTTTATGTTTTGTGGCTGTTTTAACGATTTAGCCAAATCAAAGAAGGTTAAATGTAAAAACAATATTTTTAGTCTTTTGGTTTATAAGATACAAATAAATGCAAATAAAGCAAGTAAGATAGTTTTGAATTAAATCAAAGAGATGAAATGTTTATCTAGATATTTTGCCCTCGGTATTGGATGTAAATTAGATATTAAGCCCTGATTGAATAATTATGTGTGTAGTTATCTAATAGGTTCACTAAGAGTTCTCTCGGATAAACACGCAAATACAATAACAAGATCAAGGGTTCCCTTTTCACTATAGTTCTTGTATTTGTAATCAAATAACTATAAGTATGCTAATCACCTAAATCGACTCGCCAAGAGTTCTCTTTAGCAAGTACTCAAACTAGAATTACTAAGCGAGGGTTCCCTATAACTTAGACCTTTTCGTTTGTGACTAGTTGATCAACAAGATTAAAGACTTGAATAACAATTGCCTTTGCGTTCGCTCTACACAATTCATTCCTATTTTGTCTAACCATTTTAATCTAGTTTACCCCCTTGGTCCGGTTTAGCAAACAATCAATCTAAGACAAGTTGATTGTAAATCAATATGATACATTAACAAGAGTTCTCTTTATCAACAACATATCAATTAACTAGATACAAATAGTTCTAACAACAATAAGCATGGTTCTCAATTCAAGCTTCAATCTATCACGCATAATACATTCAATCAATAAGATTACATCCAATACCTTGGTTATTAATCTAGACAAACATTATAGAAACTAGCCAATAATCATTGTAACAGACAACAATTCATTCAAATTATAAACTGAAATCATTTCTGAGAACAAGTGAATAACCTACAAGAACAAGAGTTCTTGGATGAAGAAGATGTTGATGGATGATGCTTTGATGTTTTGGCCTCTTCAAAGAGGTTGGAATTCTCCAAAGTACTCCTGAAAATCGCCTCTAAACTTCTCTGTACGTAACTCTCTGAAAACAGTCCCCAAAACTGACATTTTAAGGTGGAGAAATTAGGTAAAAAGCAGAAAGTTCGGTCACACCTACTTTGGGACGGCGTCCTAAAAGGCAGGACGGCGTCCCAGTTTATAGACCAAGACGGCATCCCAAGTATTCAAGACGGCGTCTTCCTTTGTGGGACGGCGTCCTGGATGTATTTTGGGCACTGTTTCGTTTTATTTTTAATATTAGTTCATTTGGACGAACTTTTATATAACGGAAGCCTTGTTTTATCATTTTAGAGTGCTATCTTGATACTAACTCGTATCGGGATCAACCGATGTCATAAATCATCGAAATTCTTTGCAAACTACTCTTCCGATACAAATTCGCGCATCTTGACATATCCCTTGTAGATCATCTTCATTATCTTCGAATATAGAGCATTTTTAGTGATATTGCGATAGATATATATGATGTAATTGAGCAATATCACGCCAACTTCTCCATTTTGTCATCTTCTCTCATTGGCAGGAAGTGTGCTGACTTGGTGAGACGATCAAATATTACCCAAATAGTATCATAACCACTTGCAGTCCTTGGCAATTTAGTAATGAAATCCATGGTAATGTTTTCCCATTTCCATTCCGGGATTTCAGGTGGTTGTAGTAGACCTGATGGTTTCTGATGTTCAGCTTTGACCTTAGAACACTTCAAATATTCTCCTACATATTTAGCAATATCGGCTTTCATACCCGGCCACCAAAAGTGTTTCTTGAGATCTTTATACATCTTCCCCGCTCCGAGATGTATTGAATATCTGGTTTTATGTGCTTCTTTAAGTTCCATTTCTCTCACATCTCCAAACCTTGGTACCCAAATTCTATCAGCCCTATATCGGGTTCCGTCTTCCCGAATATTAAGATGTTTCTCTAATCCTTTGGGTATCTCATTCTTCAACTTTCCTTATTTTACAACCCCCTGTTGCGCCTCCTTTATTTGAGTAGTAAGGTTAGTACGAATAATTATATTCATAGCTTTTACCCGTATAGGTTCTCTGTCCTTTCTACTCAAAGCGTCAGCTACCACATTCGCCTTTCCCGGGTGGTATCGACTCTCAAAATCATAATCATTCAACAGTTCAATCCACCTGCGTTGTTTCATATTCAGTTGCTTCTGATTAAATATATGTTGGAGACTTTTGTGGTCGGTATATATAATACTTTTGACTCCATATAAATAATGCCTCCAAGTCTTTAATGCAAAAACAACAGCACCCAATTCCAAATCGTGAGTCGTATAATTTTGCTCGTGAATCTTCAATTGTCTAGACGCATAAGCAATCACCTTCGTTCGTTGCATTAATACACAACCGAGACCTTGCTTTGATGCATCACAATAAATCACAAAATCATCATTCCCTTCAGGCAATGACAATATAGGTGCCGTAGTTAGCTTTTTCTTCAATAACTGAAACGCCTTCTCTTGTTCATCCTTCCATTCAAATTTATTCCCTTTATTCGTTAATGCAGTCAAGGGTTTTGCTATTTTGGAGAAATCTTGGATGAATCTTCGGTAGTAACCAGCCAATCCTAAAAATTGACGTATATGCTTCGGGATTTTTGGGGTTTCCCACTTTTCAAAGATTTCGATCTTTGTCGAGTCCACCTGGATACCTTCTTTGTTCACTATGTGACCGAGAAATTGAACTTCTTCCAACCAAAATGCACACTTTGAAAACTTAGCGTACAGTTTTTCTTTCCTCGATACTTCTAGCACTTTTCTCAAATGTTCTTCGTGCTCTTGATCATTCTTTGAGTAAATAAGTATGTCATCGATGAAAACAATGACAAACTTGTCAAGATATGGCCCACACACTTGGTTTATAAGGTCCATGAACACAGCTGGTGCGTTAGTCAATCCAAACGGCGTAACCATAAAATCGTAATGACCATAACGCGTCCTAAAAGCAGTTTTTGGAATATCATCCTCCTTTACTCGCATTTGATGATATCCAGAACGTAAATCGATTTTTGAATTAACTGACGAGCCTTGTAGTTGATCAAATAAGTCGTCAATTCTCGGAAGTGGATAACGGTTTTTGATGGTAAGTTTATTCAACTCTCTGTAGTCAATACACAACCTAAATGTACCATCCTTCTTCTTGACAAACAAAACAGGAGCTCCCTATGGTGATGTGCTTGGTCGAATGAAACCACGTTCTAATAGTTCTTGCAGTTGGCTTTGCAGTTCTTTCATCTCACTGGGTGCGAGTCTGTAAGGAGCACGAGCTATTGGTGCAGCTCCTGGTACAAGATCTATTTGAAATTCAACAGATCGATGTGGAGGTAGTCCCGGTAATTCTTTCGGAAATACATCGGGAAATTCTTTTGCGACGGGAACATCATTGATGCTCTTTTCTTCAGTTTGTACTTTCTTGACGTGTGCTAGAACAGCATAGCAACCTTTTCTTATTAGTTTTTGTGCCTTCAAATTACTAATAAGATGTAGCTTCGTGTTGCCCTTTTCCCCGTACACCATTAAGGGCTCTCTTTCTTCTCGTACAATGCGAATTGCATTTTTGTAACATACGATCTCTGCTTTCTTCTCCTTCAGCCAGTCCATGCCAACTATTACATCAAAACTCCCTAACTCTACTGGTATCAAATCAATCTTAAATATTTCGCTACCCAGTTTAATTTCTCGATTCCTGCATATATAATCTGCTGAAATTAATTTACCGTTTGCTAATTCGAGTAAAAATTTACTATCCAACGGCGTCAATCGACAACTTAATTTGGCACAAAAATCTCTACTCATATAGCTTCTATCCGCACCCGAATCAAATAAAACGTAAGCAGATTTATTGTCAATAAGAAACGTACCCGTAACAAGTTCTGGGTCTTCCTGTGCCTCTGCTGCATTAATATTGAAAACTCATCCGCGGCCTTGTCCATTCGTGTTCTCCTTGTTCGGGCAATTTCTAATAATGTGGCCCGGTTTTCCACATTTATAACAAACTACATTGACATAACTTGCTCCGACACTACTTGCTCTGCCATTACTCGTTCCGACACCATTTGTTCCTTTGTTCTGTTAACCCCTGGTCCGTAGACCTCACACTTCGCCGCGCTATGACCATTTCTTTTACACTTGTTACAAAATTTGGTGCAGAACCCCGAGTGATACTTTTCACACCTTTGGCATAGCTGCTTCTGATTGTTATTGTTGTTGCGGTTGTTATTGTTGTTGGGATGATTGTTGTAGTTGTTGTTGTGCCGTTTGTTGTAGTTGCGATTGATGTTGCGATTGTTGGGATAGTTGTTGTTGTATTGGTGACTCTTATCACCGTTTTCCTCCCACTTTCTTTTGACTAGCTTCACGTTGGCCTCTTCGGCCGCCTGTTCTTTAATTCTTCCCTCAATCTGGTTCACTAGTTTGTGAGCCATTCTACATGCCTTTTGTATGGAGGCAGGCTCGTGTGAATTATATCTTCTTGTATTCTCTCCGGTAACCCTTTCACAAACGCGTCGATCTTCTCTTCCTCATCTTCGAACGCTCTTGGACACAATAGGCACAATTCTGTGAATCGTCTTTCATACGAAGTAATATCGAATCCCTGTGTTCGTAACCCTCTAAGTTCTGACTTGAGCTTATTGACCTTGGTTCTGGGATGGTACTTCTCGTTCATCAAGTGCTTGAATGCTGACCATGGTAGCGCGTAAGCAGCATCTTGTCCCACTTGCTCTAGATAGGTATTCCACCATGTTAACGCAATACCTGTGAAGGTATGCGTAGCGTACTTCACTTTGTCTCCTTCAGTACACTTACTTATGGCAAACACCGATTCAAGTTTCTCGGTCCACCGTTTCAATCCGATTGGTCATTCGGTCCCATCAAATTCTGAAGGTTTGCAGGCAGTGAATTCCTTGTAGGAGCATCCTACACGATTTCTTGCGCCGTTAGCTGTATTGCTAGATTCAGAGTTATTGTTGGTATGTAGTGTAGTGACCCGAACTTTTACATGTTTATATATATTAATTGAGATTGATATTTACATGACTAAATGTTTCCAACATTTTAAGCAATCAAACTTGTTAAGACTTGATTAAATGAAATAAGTTTCATATAGACAATTGATCACCCAAGTTGACCGGCGATTCACGAAAGTTACAAAATTGTAAAAACTACATGTTGTGGTATATATAGACATATATATATGGTTGACATAAGATTATGATAAGTAAGTATCTCACTAAGTATATTAACAATGTGTGATATACATAAGAAATGAGATTACTAAGTTAAGAAACTCGAAATGATATATATAACGATTATCGTTATGATAACGTCTACTAAATACATATGAATCATATTAAGATATTGATACACTATATTTAACATGATAAAATGATATTTAAATATATCATTAAGTGTGTTAACAATGAACTACATATGTAAAAACAAGACTACTAACTCAAGAATTACGAAACGAGACTTATATGTAATGATTATCGTTGTAACGATATTTTAATGTATATATCATATTAAGAGATATTCATACATCATAATATCATGATAATATAATAATTTAACATATCATTTGATATAATAAACATTGGGTTAACAACATTAATTGAGATCGTTAACTTAAAGGTTTCAAAACAACACTTACATGTAACGACTAACGAAGACTTAACGACTCCATTAGAATGTATATACATGTTGTGTTTTGATATGTATTCTTACACTTTTGAAAGACTTCAAGACACATATCAAAGTACTTCTACTTAACAAAAATGCTTACAATTACATCCTCGTTCAGTTTCATCAACAATTCTACTCGTATGCACCCGTATTCGTACTCGTACAATACACAGCTTTTAGATGTATGTACTATTGGTATATACACTCCAATGATCAGCTCTTAGCAGCCCATGTGAGTCACCTAACACATGTGGGAACTATCATTTGGCAACTAGCATGAAATATCTCATAAAATTACAAAAATATTAGTAATCATTCATGACTTATTTACATGAAAATAAAATTTCATATCCTTTATATCTAATCCATATACCAACGACCAAAAACACCTACAAACACTTTCATTCTTCAATTTTCTTCATCTAATTGATCTCTCTCAAGTTCCATCTTCAAGTTCTATGTGTTCTTCATAAATTCCATAAGTATAGTTTCATAAAAATCAAGAACACTTCCAAGTTTGCAAGTCTACTTCCAAGCTTTCTAATCCATTCCAAGTAATCATGTAAGATCAAGGAACCTTTGTTATTTACAGTAGGTTATCTTTCTAATTCAAGGTAATATTCATATTCAAACTTTGATTCAATTTCTACAACTATAACAATCTTATTTCGAGTGAAAATCTTACTTGAACTGTTTTCGTGTCATGATTCTGTTTCAAGAACTTTCAAGCCATCCAAGGATCCTTTGAAGCTAGATCCATTTTTCTCATTTCCAGTAGTTTTATCCAGAAAACTTAAGGTAGAAATGATGTTCATAACATCATTCGATTCATACATATAAAGCTATCTTATTCGAAGGTTTAAACTTGTAATCACTAGAACATAGTTTAGTTAATTCTAAACTTGTTCGCAAACAAAAGTTAATCCTTCTAACTTGACTTTTAAAATCAACTAAACACATGTTCTATATCTATATGATATGCTAACTTAATGATTTAAAACCTGAAAAAATGATGAACACCATAAAATCGGATATACGTCATCGTAGTGAAACCGGGGGCTGTTTTGGTTTGGATAATTAAAAACTATGATAAACTTTGATTTAAAAGTTGTTCTTATGGGAAAATTATTTTTCATATGAACATGAAACTATATCCAAAAATCTTGGTTAAACTCAAAGTGAAAGTATGTTTTTCAAAATGGTCATCAAGATGTTGTTCTTTCGACGGAAATGACTACCTCTTTAGTAACTGACATGTAACTTAAATTTCTGACTATAAACCTATATTTTTTCTGTTTGTATTCTTAAATTAGAGTTCAATATGAAACCATAGCAATTTGATTCACTCAAAACTGATTTAAAATGAAGAAGTTATAGGTAAAACAAGATTGGATATTTTTGATCTTTTTAGCTACGGAAAATATTTAACAAATCTATACAAGTCATATCCTAGCTAACTTATATTGTATTATACATGTATTCTAATATATTATGTAATCTTGGGATACCATAGACACGTATGCAAATGTTTTGACATATCATATCGACCCATGTATATATATTATTTGGAACAACCATAGACACTCTATATGCAGTAATGTTGGAGTTAGCTATACAGGGTTGAGGTCGATTCCAAAAATATATATACTTTGAGTTGTGATCTAGCCTGAGACGTGTATACACTGGTTCGTGGATTGATTCAAGATAATATATATTGATTTATTTCTGTACATCTAACTGTGGACAACTAGTTGTAGGTTACTAACGAGGACAGCTGACTTAATACACTCAAATCTTTAAAACATAATAAAAATGGTTGTAATTATATTTTAATCATAATTTGATATATATATGTACATGTTTGTATAGGTTCGTGAATCGATCCGTGGCCAAGTCTTATTTCCGAGGAAGGAAATATCTGTGAAAGTGAGTTATAGTCCCACTTTTAACATCTAATATTTTTAGGATGAGAATACATGCAGGTTTTATAAATGATTTACAAAATAGACACAAGTACGTGAAACTACATTCTATGGTTGAATTATCGAAATCGAATATGCCCCTTTTTATTAAGTCTGGTAATCTAAGAATTAGGGAACAGACACCCTAATTGACGCGAATCCTAAAGATAGATCTATTGGACCTAACAAACCCCATCCAAAGTACCGGATGCTTTAGTACTTCGAAATTTACATCATATCCGAAGGGTGTCCCGGAATGATGGGGATATTCTTATATATGCATCTTGTTAATATCGGTTACCAGGTGTTCACCATATGAATGATTTTTATCTCTATGTATGGGATGTGTATTGAAATATGAAATCTTGTGGTCTATTGTTACGATTTGATATATATAGGTTAAACCTATAACTCACCAACATTTTTGTTGACGTTTAAAGCATGTTTATTCTCAGGTGAATACTAAGAGCTTCCGCTGTTGCATACTAAAATAAGAACAAGATTTGGAGTCCATGTTTGTATGATATTGTGTAAAAACTGCATTCAAGAAACATATGTCGATGTAATATATTTCTATTGTAAACCATTATGTAATGGTCATGTGTAAACAGTATATTTTAGATTATCATTATTTGATAATCTACGTAATGCTTTTAAAACCTTTATTGATAAAATAAAGGTTATGGTTGTTTTAAAAATGAATGCAGTCTTTGAAAAACGTCTCATATAGAGGTCAAAACCTCGCAACGAAATCAATTAATATGGAACGTTTATAATCAATATGAACGGGACATTTCAGTTGGTATCCGAGCGTTGGTCTTAGAGAACCAGAAAATTTGCATTAGTGTGTCTTATCGAGTTTGTTAGGATGCATTAGTGAGTCTGGACTTCGACCGTGTTTTCTTTAAAAATGATTGCTTAACATTTTTGTTGGAAACTATATATTATTAACATGTAAATATTATGTGATATATTAATCTCTTAACATGTTTGATATTGTGTGATAGATGTCTGCCTCTAGCACAAATCCCATTGACTCACCTAATAATAACAAAGAGTCGAATTTATATTGGCAAGATTTACAAGTTCCCGAAGAACCGGAAGAAGAGGAAACGGAACCGGAAGAAGAGGAACCAGAAGAAGAGGAACCAGAAGAAGAGGAACCGGAAGAAGAAGAGGTTCCGGAGGGGGGAATAGTAGGAACCACAGAAAACCGCTCAAATAAAAGAAAATCCTCAACCAATGGACCAAAGTTAATAATGATCAATGGTGTTTCCGCTAAGGAAGCAAAATATTGGGAAAATTACCTATTTTTTGATGAATCGGATCCTGATGAGGATTCCAATGATGTTATAGAAATTACCCCGACCCAATTTAATGAGGCAAAAGAAAATAATAAGGGAAAAGGAATCAAAATAGAGAAATCTGACTCCGACTCCGATGAACTTTATATGTACCGTCAACACCCGTATTTTCAATATCGTGACAATAACCCGGGAACCTCTAAACCACCAGGTTTTTCTAAACCAATGTGGAAAATGATGACTCGTATTAGAGGAACATCATATATCCCTAGAAGATTAGGAAAAAGAACCAAGTCCGAAGAAGAAGAAACCAGTGATTCAGATTAAAGGGGTGTGAGCATGTTGTGTAATAAATGTATTATAGTGTGCTTGTACTTTTATGTTCTATGTAAAAATTGCTTGTATTGTTTGTTATTACGAATCTAATCCTTGTCTATTTTACAGTATAAAAACAAAATGGACGTTAAGGGTAGACAACCGAATATTTTAGAAGACCTACCAGAGGATATGATTGCGGAAATCTTGTCTAGAGTCGGTCAGAATTCATCAGCACATTTAGTTATGGCGAAATTAACTTGTCAAACATTTGAAAGACTTTCCAGAAATGCCTTAGTTTATAAAAGGCTTTCCTTTGATAGGTGGGGTATATCACATTGGGGAGACTTTAAGTTGCGCCGTGTTTTCTTTAAAGCGTTAAATGCGGGGAACCCAAATGCAATTTTACGCTACGGGTTAAGAACCTATTTTGACTCAACATATCCCAACATAGGATTTCGTGAATTAAAAAGAGCTTCTAACATGCAACATAAAGAAGCATGTTATGCTTACGGGTTAGTGATGTTCGCTTCTTACCAAAGTGAGAAAAAGAACATCGAATTGCAGCTTTTAAATAAAACTTTCCCACAAGTGACGGATTTAGTAGTTAGGGTGAGAAACAAGGTTTTTAGATTATTACAGGGCTATTGGACATTACGAAACCCTCGTCCTTTTGACGACATTACAACATGCTGCCTAGCCAATGGTCATAACGGTTATTTTCCACAAGACCAAGGATGGGAAGTCGTCTTAGTAAAACCAGAATACATGACTTGTTTCTGGACTTATGAATTACGTGTCTTTATTTCCTTTGCTGAACAACTTGCGTATTAACTAGATTTATCTTCAAAACTGTCCTGTATCATAGTGTACTATATTTCATGTTATATGTAATATAGCAAAGTTGTAAGTTTGAAGAATATTTGTATGTGATATATTATTATAATCAGTTTTTCATATGGAATTGTAGTAGTTGAATTGTATATTAGCTACTAAGTATGAACTTAACGGGTAGGTAGTACCCGAATTTAAACTTATAAAACGCTAATATGAAGAAAAAGCTTTTATAAATGAGTTCATATTATGCTACGAGATACTATTGACTACTCTCAATATTCTGTATGATTAACTTGTTTCATTTGACTATTTTGAAGGAAATGGCACCGACTACTCGACACACCTTGAATATGAGCGAAGAGGAATTTCGTGCCTTTCTTGCTTCAAACATAGCCGCAGTACAGGTCGCGCTACATACCAACAATAACTCTGAATCTAGCAATACAGCTAATGGCACAATAAATTGTGTAGGATGCTCCTACAAGGAATTCACTGCCTGCAAGCCTTCAGAATTTGATGGGACCGAAGGACCAATCGGATTGAAACGGTGGACCGAGAAATTTGAATCGGTGTTTGCCATAAGTAAGTGTGCTGAAGGAGACAAAGTGAAGTACGCTACGCATACCTTCACAGGTATTGCGTTAACATGGTGGAATACCTATCTAGAGCAAGTGGGATAAAATGCTGCTTACGCGCTACCGTGGTCAGCATTCAAGCACTTGATGAACGAGAAGTACCGTCCCAGAACCGAGGTCAATAAGCTCAAGTCAGAACTTAGAGGGTTACAAACACAGGGATTCGATATTACTTCGTACGAAAGACGATTCACAGAATTGTGCCTATTGTGTCCGAGAGCGTTCGAAGATGAGGAAGAGAAGATCGACGCGTTATTGAAAGGGTTACCGGAGAGGATCCAAGAAGATATAAGTTCACACGAGCCTGCCTCCATACAAAAGGCATGTAGAATGGCTCACAAACTAGTGAACTAGATTGAGGGAAGAATTAAAGAACAGGCGGCCGAAGAGGCCAACGTGAAGCTAGTAAAAAGAAAGTGGGAGGAAAACGGTGATAAGAGTCATCAATACAACCACAACTATCCCAACAATCGCAACATCAATCGCAACTACAACAAACGGCACAACAACAACAACAACAACAACAACAACAACAACAACAACTACAACAATCATCCCAACAACAATAACAACCGCAACAACAACAACAATCAGAAGCAGCTATGCCAAAGGTGTGAAAAGTATCACTCGGGGTTCTGCACCAAATTTTGAAACAAGTGTAAAAGAAATGGTCATAGTGCGGCGAAGTGTGAGGTCTATGGACCAGGGGTTAACAGAACGAAAGGAACAAATGGTGTCAGAACGAGTAATGGCGGAGCAAGTAGTGTCGGAGCAAGTAGTGCCAATGTAGTTTGTTATAAATGTGGAAAATCGGGCCACATTATTAGAAATTGCCCGAACAAGGAGAACACAAATGGACAAGGCCGCAGAAGAGTTTTCAATATTAATGCGGCAGAGGCACATGAAGACCCGGAGCTTGTTACGGGTACATTTCTTATTGACAATAAATCTGCTTACGTTTTATTTGATTCGGGTGTGGATAGAAGCTATATGAGTAGAGATTTTTGTGCTAAATTAAGTTGTCCATTGATACCATTGGATAGTAAATTTTTACTCGAATTAGCAAACGGTAAATTAATTTCAGCAGATTATATATGCCGGAATCGAGAAATTAAACTGGGTAGCGAAATATTTAAGATTGATTTGATACCAGTAGAGTTAGGGAGTTTTGATGTAATAGTTGGCATGGACTGGCTGAAGGAGAAGAAAGCAGAGATCGTATGTTACAAAAATGCAATTCGCATTGTACGAGAAGAAGGAGAACCCTTAATGGTGTACGGAGAAAAGGGCAACACGAAGCTACATCTTATTAGTAATTTGAAGGTATAAAAACTAATAAGAAAAGGTTGCTATACTGTTCTAGCACACGTCGAGAAAGTACAAACTGAAGAAAAGATCATCAATGATGTTTCCGTCACAAAAGAATTTCCCGATGTATTTCCGAAAGAATTACCGGGACTACCTCCACATCGATATGTTGAATTTCAAATAGATCTTGTACCAGAAGCTGCACCAATAGCTCATGCTCCTTACAGAATCGCACCCAGCGAGATGAAAGAACTGCAAAGCCAACTGCAAGAACTATTAGAACGTGGTTTAATTCGACCAAGCACATCACCATGGGGAGCTCCTGTTTTGTTTGTCAAGAAGAAGGATGGTACATTTAGGTTGTGTATTGACTACAGAGAGTTGAATAAACTTACCATCAAAAACCGTTATCCACTGCTGAGAATTGACGACTTATTTGATCAACTACAAGGCTCGTCGGTTTATTCGAAAATCGATTTACGTTCTGGATATCATCAAATGCGAGTAAAGGAGGATGATATTCCAAAAACTGCTTTTAGGACGCGTTATGGTCATTACGAGTTTATGGTTATGCCGTTTGGATTGACTAACGCACCAGCTGTGTTCATGGACCTTATAAACCGAGTGTGTGGGCCATATCTGAAATGTCCCGTTCTTATTGATTAAAAACATTCCATATTAATTGATTTCGTTGCGAGGTGTTAACCTCTATATGAGACGTTTTTCAAAGACTGCATTCATTTTTAAAACAAGCCATAACCTTTATTTCATAAATAAAGGTTTAAAAAGCTTTACGTAGATTATCAAATAATGATAATCTAAAATATCCTGTTTACACACGACCATTACATAATGGTTTACAATACAAATATGTTACATCGAAATCAGTTTCTTGAATGCAGTTTTTACACAATATCATACAAACATGGACTCCAAATCTTGTCCTTATTTTAGTATGCAACAGCGGAAGCTCTTAGTATTCACCTGAGAATAAACATGCTTTAAACGTCAACAAAAATGTTGGTGAGTTATAGGTTTAACCTATATATATCAAATCGTAACAATAGACCACAAGATTTCATATTTCAATACACATCCCATACATAGAGATAAAAATCATTCATATGGTGAACACCTGGTAACCGACATTAACAAGATGCATATATAAGAATATCCCCATCATTCCGGGACACCCTTCGGATATGATATAAATTTCGAAGTACTAAAGCATCCGGTACTTTGGATGGGGTTTGTTAGGCCCAATAGATCTATCTTTAGGATTCGCGTCAATTAGGGTGTCTGTTCCCTAATTCTTAGATTACCAGACTTAATAAAAAAGGGCATATTCGATTTCGATAATTCAACCATAGAATGTAGTTTCACGTACTTGTGTCTATTTTGTAAATCATTTATAAAACCTGCATGTATTCTCATCCCAAAAATATTAGATTTTAAAAGTGAGACTATAACTCACTTTCACAGATATTTCCTTCCTCGGAAATAAGACTTGGCCACGGATCGATTCACGAACCTATACAAACATGTACATATATATCAAAGTATGATCAAAATATAATTACAACCATTTTTATTATGTTTTAAAGATTTGAGTGTATTAAGTCAGCTGTCCTCGTTAGTAACCTACAACTAGTTGTCCACAGTTAGATGTACAGAAATAAATCGATAAATATTATCTTGAATCAATCCACGACCCAGTATATACGTATCTCAGTATTGATCACAACTCAAACTATATATATTTTGGAATCAACCTCAACCCTGTATAGCTAACTCCAACATTCACATATAGAGTGTCTATGGTTGTTCCGAAATATATATAGATATGTCGACATGATAGGTCGAAACATTGTATACGTGTCTATGGTATCTCAAGATTACATAATATACAATACACGTTGATTAAGTTATGGTTGGAATAGATTTGTTACCAATTTTCACGTAGCTAAAATGAGAAAAATTATCCAATCTTGTTTTACTCATAACTTCTTCATTTTAAATCCGTTTTGAGTGAATCAAATTGCTATGATTTCATATTGAACTCAATTTTATGAATCTAAACAGAAAAAGTATAGGTTTATAGTCGGAAAAATAAGTTACAAGTCGTTTTTGTAAAGGTAGTCATTTCAGTCGAAAGAACGATGTCTAGATGACCATTTTAGAAAACATACTTCCACTTTGAGTTTAACCATAATTTTTGGATATAGTTTCATGTTCATAATAAAAATCTTTTTCCCAGAATAACAACTTTTAAATCAAAGTTTATCATAGTTTTTAATTAACTAACCCAAAACAGCCCGCGGTGTTACGGTGTTTTTCGTGTTTCCAAGTTTTAAATCATTAAGTTAGCATATCATATAGATATAGAACATGTGTTTAGTTGATTTTAAAAGTCAAGTTAGAAGGATTAACTTTTATTTGCGAACAAGTTTAGAATTAACTAAACTATGTTCTAGTGATTACAAGTTTAAACCTTCGAATAAGATAGCTTTATATGTATGAATCGAATGATGTTATGAACATCATTACTACCTCAAGTTCCTTGGATAAACCTACTGGAAATGAGAAAAATAGATCTAGCTTCAAAGAATCCTTGGATGGCTTGAAAGTTCTTGAAGCAGAATCATGACACGAAAACAATTTCAAGTAAGATTTCCACTCGAAATAAGATTGTTATAGTTATAGAAATTGAATTAAAGTTTGAATATGATTATTACCTTGTATTAGAAAGATAACCTACTGTAAGTAACAAAGGTTTCTTGATCTTGGATGATTACTTGGAATGGATTTAGAAAACTTGGAAGTAAACTTGTAATCATGGAAGTATTCATGATTTTATGAAACTAGAACTTTTGGAATTTATGAAGAACACTTAGAACTTGAAGATAGAACTTGAGAGAGATCAATTAGATGAAGAAAATTGAAGAATGAAAGTGTTTGTAGGTGTTTTTGGTCGTTGGTGTATGGATTAGATATAAAGGATATGTAATTTTGTTTTCATGTAAATAAGTCATGAATGAGTACTCATATTTTTGTAATTTTATGAGATATTTCATGCTAGTTGCCAAATGATGGTTCCAACATGTGTTAGGTGACTCACATGGGCTGCTAAGAGCTGATCATTGGAGTGTATATACCAATAGTACATACATCTAAAAGCTGTGTATTGTACGAGTACGAATACGGGTGCATACGAGTAGAATTGTTGATGAAACTGAACGAGGATGTAATTGTAAGAATGTTTGTTAAGTAGAAGTATTTTGATAAGTGTCTTGAAGTCTTTCAAAAGTGTATGAATATATATTAAAACACTACATGTATATACATTTTAACTGAGTCGTTAAGTCATCGTTAGTCGTTACATGTAAATGTTGTTTTGAAACCTTTAGGTTAACGATCTTGTTGAATGTTGTTAACCCATTGTTTATTATAACAAATGAGATGTTAAATTGTTATATTATCATGATATTATAATATATAATATATCTTAGTATGATATATATACAGTTAAATGTCGTTACAACGATAATCGTCATATGTATGTCTCGTTTCGAAATCATTAAGTTAGTAGTCTTATTTTTACATATGTATTTCATTGTTAATACACTTAATAATATATTTACTTATCATTTAACATAATTAACCAAGTGTATCAATATCTTAATATGATTCATATGTACCTAGTAAGACGTTGTTATAACGATAATCGTTATATATATCGTTTTCGAGTTTCTTAAATTAATAGTCTCATTTTTATGTATATAACTCATTGTTAAAATACCAAATGAGATACATACTTATAATAAAATCATTTTAACTATATATATAACCATATATATGTCATCGTATAGTTTTTACAAGTTTTAACGTTCGTGAATCACCAGTCAACTTGGGTGGTCAATTGTCTATATGAAACCTATTTCAATTAATCAAGTCTTCACAAGTTTGATTGCTTAACATGTTGGAAACACTTAATCATGTAAATAACAATTTCATTTAATATATATATAAACATGGAAAAGTTCGGGTCACTATAGTACCTACCCGTTAAATAAATTTCGTCTCAAAATTTTAAGCAGTTGGAGGTGTTGACGTATCTTCTGGAAATAAATGCGGGTATTTCTTCTTCATCTGATCTTCACGCTCCCAGGTGAACTCGGGTCCTCTACGAGCATTCCATCGAACCTTAACAATCGTTATCTTGTTTTGTTTAAGTCTCTTAACCTCACGATCCATTATTTCGACGGGTTCTTCAATGAATTGAAGTTTTTCATTGATTTGGATTTCGTCCAACGGAATAGTGAGATCTTCTTTAGCAAAACATTTCTTCAAATTTGAGACGTGGAAAGTGTTATGTACAGCCGCGAGTTGTAGAGGTAGCTCCAGTTGGTAAGCTACTGGTCCGATACGATCTATAATCTTGAAGGGTCCAATGTAACTTGGATTTAGTTTCCCCCATTTACCAAATCGAACAACGCCTTTCCAAGGTGAAACCTTAAGCATGACCATTTCTCCAATTTCACACTCTATATCTTTTCTTTTACTGTCCGCGTAGCTCTTTTGTCGACTCTGGGCGGTTTTCAATCTTTGTTGAATTTGGATGATTTTCTCGGTAGTTTCTTGTATTATCTCCGGACCCGTAATCTGTCTATCCCCCACTTCACTCTAACAAATTGAAGACCTGCACTTTCTACCATAAAGTGCTTCAAACGGCGCCATCTCAATGCTTGAATGGTAGCTGTTGTTGTAGGAAAATTCTGCTAACGGTAGATGTCGATCCCAACTGTTTTCGAAATCAATAACACAAGCTCGTAGCATGTCTTCAAGCGTTTGTATCGTCCTTTCGCTCTGCCCATTAGTTTGTGGATGATAGGCAGTACTCATGTCTAGACGAGTTCCCAATGCTTGCTGTAATGTCTGCCAGAATCTTGAAATAAATCTGCCATCCCTATCAGAGATAATAGAGATTGGTATTCCATGTCTGGAGACGACTTCCTTCAAATACAGTCGTGCTTACTTCTCCATCTTGTCATCTTCTCTTATTGGCAGGAAGTGTGCTGACTTGGTGAGATGATTAACTATTACCCAAATAGTATCATAACCACTTGCAGTCCTTGGAAATTTAGTAATGAAATCCATGGTAATGTTTTCCCATTTCCATTCCGGGATTTCAGGTTGTTGTAGTAGACCTGATGGTTTCTGATGTTCAGCTTTGACCTTAGAACACGTCAAACATTCTCCTACATATTTAGCAATATTGGCTTTCATACCTGGCCACCAAAAATGTTTCTTAAGATCCTTATACATCTTCCCCGTTCCAGGATGTATTGAGTATCTGGTTTTATGAGCTTCTCTAAGTACCATTTCTCTCATATCTCCAAATTTTGTTACCCAAATTCTTTCAGCCCTATACCGGGTTCCGTCTTCCCGAATATTAAGATGCTTCTCCGATCCTTTGGGTATTTCATCCTTTAAATTCCCCTCTTTTAAAACTCCTTGTTGCGCCTCCTTTATTTGAGTAGTAAGGTTAGTGTGAATCATTATATTCATAGATTTTACTCGAATGGGTTCTCTGTCCTTTCTGCTCAAGGCGTCGGCTACCACATTTGCCTTCCCCGGGTGGTAACGAATCTTAAAGTCGTAATCATTCAACAATTCAATCCACCTATGCTGTCTCATATTCAGTTGTTTCTGATTAAATATGTGTTGAAGACTTTTGTGGTCGGTATATATAATACTTTTGACCCCATATAAGTAGTGCCTCCAAGTCTTTAATGCAAAAAACAACCGCGCCTAATTCTAAATCATGTGTCGTATAATTTTGCTCGTGAATCTTCAATTGTCTAGACGCATAAGCAATCACCTTCGTCCGTTGCATTAATACACAACCGAGACCTTGCTTTGATGCGTCACAATAAATCACAAAATCATCATTCCCTTCAGGCAATGACAATATAGGTGTCGTAGTTAGCTTTTTATTCAATAATTAAAACGCCTTCTCTTGTTCATCCTTCCATTCAAATTTCTTCCCTTTATGCGTTAATGCAGTCAAGGGTTTTGCTATTTTGGAGAAATCTTGGATGAATCTTCTGTAGTAACCAGCCAATCCTAAAAATTGACGCATATGCTTCGGAGTTTTTGGGGTTTCCCACTTTTCAACGGTTTCGATCTTTGCCGGGTCCACCTGGATACCTTCTTTGTTCACTATGTGATCGTGGAATTGAACTTCTTCCAACCAAAATGCACACTTTGAAAACTTAACGTACAGTTTTTCTTTCCTCAATACTTCTAGCACTTTTCTCAAATGTTCTTCGTGCTCTTGATCATTCTTTGAGTAAATAAGTATGTCATCGATGAAAAGAATGACAAACTTGTCAAGATATGGCCCACACACTCGGTTCATAAGGTCCATGAACATAGCTGGTGCGTTAGTCAATCCAAACGGCATAACCATAAACTCGTAATGACCATAACGCTTCCTAAAAGCAGTTTTTGGAATATCATCCTCCTTTACTCGCATTTGATGATATCCAGAACGTAAATCGATCTTCGAATAAATCGACGAGCCTTGTAGTTGATCAAATAAGTCGTCAATTCTCGGCAGTGGATAACGGTTTTTGATGGTAAGTTTGTTCAACTCTCTGTAGTCAATACACAACCTAAATGTACCATCCTTCTTCTTGACAAACAAAACAGGAGCTCCCCATGGTGATGTGCTTGGTCAAATGAAACCACGTTCTAATAGTTCTTGCAGTTGGCTTTGCAGTTCTTTCATCTCGCTGGGTGTGAGTCTATAAAGAGCACGAGCTATTGGTGCAGCTCCTGGTACAAGATCTATTTAAAATTCAACAGATCGATGTGGAGGTAGTCCCGGTAATTCTTTCGGAAATACATCGGGAAATTCTTTTGCGACGGGAACATCATTGATGCTCTTTTCTTCAGTTTGTACTTTCTCGACGTGTGCTAGAACAGCATAGCAACCTTTTCTTATTAGTTTTTGTGCCTTCAAATTACTAATAAGATGTAGCTTCATGTTGCCCTTTTCTCCGTACACCATTAAGAGTTCTTCTTCTTCTCGTACAATGCGAATTGCATTTTTATAACATACGATCTCTGCTTTCACCTTCTTCAGCCAGTCCATGCCAACTATTACATCAAAACTCCCTAACTCTACTGGTATCAAATCAATCTTAAATATTTCGCTACCCAGTTTAATTTCTCGATTCCGGCATATATTATCTGCTGAAATTAATTTACCGTTTGCTAATTCGAGTAAAAATTTACTATCCAACGGCGTCAATGGACAACTTAATTCAGCACAAAAATCTCTACTCATATAGCTCCTATCCGCACCCGAATCAAATAAAACGTAAGCAGATTTGTCAATAAGAAACGTACCCGTAACAAGCTCTGGGTCTTCCTGTGCCTCTGCCGCATTAATATTGAAAACTCTTCCGCGGCCTTGTCCATTCGTGTTCTCCTGGTTCGGGCAATTTCTAATAATGTGGCCCGGTTTTCCACATTTATAACAAACTGCATTGGCATAACTTGCTCCGACACTACTTGCTCCGCCATTACTCGTTCCGACACCATTTGTTCCTTTCGTTCTGTTAACTCCTGGTCCGTAGACCTCACACTTCGCCGCGCTATGACCAGTTCTTTTACACTTGTTGCAAAATTTGGTGCAGAACCCCGAGTGATACTTTTCACACCTTTGGCATAGCTGCTTCTGATTGTTGTTGTTGTTGCGATTGTTATTGTTGTTGGGATGATTGTTGTAGTTGTTGTTATTGTTGTTGTTATTGTTGTTGTTGTTGTTGTTGTTGTTGTTGTTGTTGTTGTTGTTGTTGTTGTTGTTGTTGTTGTTGGGCCGTTTGTTGTAGTTGTGATTGATGTTGCGATTGTTGGGATAATTGTTGCGATTATTATTGTAATTGCTGTTGTTGTTGTATTGGTGATTCTTATCACTGTTTTCCTCCCACTTTCTTTTGACTTGCTTCACATTGGCCTCTTCGGCCGTCTGTTCTTTAATTCTTTCCTCAATCTGGTTCACTAGTTTGTGAGCCATTCTACATGCCTGTTTGTATGGAGGCGGGCTCGTGTGAACTTATATCTTCTTGGATTCTTTCCGGTAATCCTTTCACAAACGCGTCGATCTTCTCTTCCTCATCTTTGAACGCTCCCGGACACAATAGGCACAATTCTGTGAATCGTTTTTCGTACGTGGTAATATCAAATCCTTGGGTTCGTAACCCTCTAAGTTCTGTCTTGAGCTTATTAACCTCGGTTCTGGGACGGTACTTCTCGTTCATCAAGTGCTTGAATGCTGACCACAGTAGTGCGTACGCATCATCTTGTCCCACTTGCTCTAGATAGGTATTCCACCATGTTAACGCAGAACCTGTGAAGGTATGCGTAGCGTACTTCACTTTGTCCTCTTCAATACACTTACTTATGGCAAACACCGATTCGACCTTCTCGGTCCACCGTTTCAATCCAATCGGTCCTTCGGTTCCATCAAATTTCGAAGGTTTACAGGCAGTGAATTCTTTGTAGGTGCATCCTACACGATTTCCTGTACTGCTAGATCCAAGGTTATTGTTGGTATGTAGCGTAGCCTGTATTGCGGCTATGTTTGAAGCTAGAAAAGTACGGAATTCCTCTTCATTCATATTCACGGTGTGTCGAGTAGTCGGTGCCATTTCCTTCAAAATAGTCAAATGGAACAAGTTAATCATACAGAATATTAAGAGTAGTTAATAGTATTTCGTAGCATAATATGAACTCATTTATAAAAGCTTTTTCTTCATATTAGCGTTTTATAAGTTTAAATTCGGGTAGTACCTACCCGTTAAGTTCATACTTAGTAGCTAATATACAATTCAACTACTACAATTCTATATGAAAAACTGATTATAATAATATTTCGCGTTCAAACTTTTATACAATATTTTACAAACTTACAACACCGCTTATTTTACATAAAACATGAAATATAGCACACAATAACTTTGATACAAGATAGTTGTGAAGATAATTCTAGCTAGTACACAAGTCGTTCAGCAAAGGCAATAAAGACATGTAATTCATACGTCCAGAAACAAGTCATGCATTCTGGTTTTACTAGGACTACTTCCCATCCTTGGTCTTGTGGAACATAACCGTTATGGCCGTTGATAAGACAGCGTGTTGTAACGTCGTCAAAGGGACGAGGGTTACGTAATGACCAACAGTCTCGTAATAACCTAAAAACCTCATTTCTTACCCCAATTACCGACTCCGTCACTTGTGGGAATGTTTTGTTTAATAGTTGTAGCCCGATGTTCTTTTTCTCACTTTGGTGAGAAGCGAACGTTACTAACCCGTAAGCATAGCATGCTTCTTTATGTTGCATGTTAGCCACTTTTTCTAAATCATGAAGTCCTATATTCGGATACATTGAGTCAAAATAATTTCTTAACCCGTTGCGTAAAATAGCATTTGGGTTCCCCGGAATATATGCGTCAAAGTAAACACATCGTAACTTATGGGTTTCCCAATGTGATATCCCCCATCTTTCAAACGAAAGTCTCTTATAAACCAAGACATTCTTGGAATGTTCTCCGAATGTCTTACAAACTGATTTCGCCGTAAATAGTTGTGCCGAAAAATTCTGACCTACTCTAGACAAGATTTCATCAATCATGTCTCCGGGTAGGTCTCTTAAAATATTGGGTTGTCTATCCATTTTGTGTTTTTATACTGTAAAATAGACAAGAGTTAGATTCATAAAAAAAAATACTTATTAATACAAGCAATTTTTACATATATCATAAAGCATAAGCACACTATATTACATATATTACACCACACGAATACAACTATCTTATTCCGACTCGCTCGTTTCTTCTTCTTCAGTTTTGGTTCGTTTTGCCAAGTTTCTAGGGATATATGATGTTCCCCTAATACGAGCTGTCGTTTTCCACAACGGTTTAGAAAAACCTGGTGGTTTAGAGGTTCCCGGGTCATTGTTACAACTTAAGGGCTTCGGGGGTTGACGATACATATAAATTTCATCGGGGTTAAAAACGTTCTTATTGATTAAAAACGTTCCATATTAATTGATTTCGTTGCGAGGTTTTGACCTCTATATGAGACGTTTTTCAAAGACTGCATTCATTTTTAAAACAAACCATAACCTTTATTTCATAAATAAAGGTTTAAAAAGCTTTACGTAGATTATCAAATAATGATAATCTAAAATATCCTGTTTACACACGACCATTACATAATGGTTTACAATACAAATATGTTACATCGAAATCAGTTTCTTGAATGCAGTTTTTACACAATATCATACAAACATAGACTCCAAATCTTGTCCTTATTTTAGTATGCAACAGCGGAAGCTCTTAGTATTCACCTGAGAATAAACATGCTTTAAACGTCAACAAAAATGTTGGTGAGTTATAGGTTTAACCTATATATATCAAATCGTAACAATAGACCACAAGATTTCATATTTCAATACACATCCCATACATAGAGATAAAAATCATTCATATGGTGAACACCTGGTAACCGACATTAACAAGATGCATATATAAGAATATCCCCATCATTCCGGGACACCCTTCGGATATGATATAAATTTCGAAGTACTAAAGCATCCGGTACTTTGGATGGGGTTTGTTAGGCCCAATAGATCTATCTTTAGGATTCGTGTCAATTAGGGTGTCTGTTCCCTAATTCTTAGATTACCAGACTTAATAAAAAGGGGCATATTCGATTTCGATAATTCAACCATAGAATGTAGTTTCACGTACTTGTGTCTATTTTGTAAATCATTTATAAAACCTGCATGTATTCTCATCCCAAAAATATTAGATTTTAAAAGTGGGACTATAACTCACTTTCACAGATATTTCCTTCCTCGGAAATAAGACTTGGCCACGGATCGATTCACGAACCTATACAAACATGTACATATATATCAAAGTATGTTCAAAATATAATTACAACCATTTTTATTATGTTTTAAAGATTTGAGTGTATTAAGTCAGCTGTCCTCGTTAGTAACCTACAACTAGTTGTCCACAGTTAGATGTACAGAAATAAATCGATAAATATTATCTTGAATCAATCCACGACCCAGTGTATACGTATGTCAGTATTGATCACAACTTAAACTATATATATTTTGGAATCAACCTCAACCCTGTATAGCTAACTCCAACATTCACATATAGAGTGTCTATGGTTGTTCCGAAATATATATAGATGTGTCGACATGATAGGTCGAAACATTGTATACGTGTCTATGGTATCTCAAGATTACATAATATACAATACAAGTTGATTAAGTTATGGTTGGAATAGATTTGTTACCAATTTTCACGTAGCTAAAATGAGAAAAATTATCCAATCTTGTTTTACCCATAACTTCTTCATTTTAAATCCGTTTTGAGTGAATCAAATTGCTATGGTTTCATATTGAACTCAATTTTATGAATCTAAACAGAAAAAGTATAGGTTTATAGTCGGAAAAATAAGCTACAAGTCATTTTTGTAAAGGTAGTCATTTCAGTCGAAAGAACGACGTCTAGATGACCATTTTAGAAAACATACTTCCACTTTGAGTTTAACCATAATTTTTGGATATAGTTTCATGTTCATAATAAAAATATTTTTCCCAGAATAACAACTTTTAAATCAAAGTTTATCATAGTTTTTAATTAACTAACCCAAAACAGCCCGCGGTGTTACTACGACGGCGTAAATCCGGTTTTACGATGTTTTTCGTGTTTCCAGGTTTTAAATCATTAAGTTAGCATATCATATAGATATAGAACATGTGTTTAGTTGATTTTAAAAGTCAAGTTAGAAGGATTAACTTTTATTTGCGAACAAGTTTAGAATTAACTAAACTATGTTCTAGTGATTACAAGTTTAAACCTTCGAATAAGATAGCTTTATATGTATGAATCGAATGATGTTATGAACATCATTACTACCTCAAGTTCCTTGGATAAACCTACTGGAAATGAGAAAAATAGATCTAGCTTCAAAGGATCCTTGGATGGCTTGAAAGTTCTTGAAGCAGAATCATGACACGAAAACAATTTCAAGTAAGATTTCCACTCGAAATAAGATTGTTATAGTTATAGAAATTGAATTAAAGTTTGAATATGATTATTACCTTGTATTAGAAATATAACCTACTGTAAGTAACAAAGGTTTCTTGATCTTGGATGATTACTTGGAATGGATTTAGAAAACTTGGAAGTAAACTTGTAATCTTGGAAGTATTCTTGATTTTATGAAACTAGAACTTTTGGAATTTATGAAGAACACTTAGAACTTGAAGATAGAACTTGAGAGAGATCAATTAGATGAAGAAAATTGAAGAATGAAAGTGTTTGTAGGTGTTTTTAGTCGTTGGTGTATGGATTAGATATAAAGGATATGTAATTTTGTTTTCATGTAAATAAGTCATGAATGATTACTCATATTTTTGTAATTTTATGAGATATTTCATGCTAGTTGCCAAATGATGGTTCCCACATGTGTTAGGTGACTCAAATGGGCTGCTAAGAGCTGATCATTGGAGTGTATATACCAATAGTACATACATCTAAAATCTGTGTATTGTACGAGTACGAATACTGGTGCATACGAGTAGAATTGTTGATGAAACTGAACGAGGATGTAATTGTAAGCATTTTTGTTAAGTAGAAGTATTTTGATAAGTGTCTTGAAGTCTTTCAAAAGTGTATGAATACATATTAAAACACTACATGTATATACATTTTAACTGAGTCGTTAAGTCATCGTTAGTCGTTACGTGTAAATGTTGTTTTGAAACCTTTAGGTTAACGATCTGGTTGAATGTTGTTAACCCATTGTTTATTATAAAAAATGAGATGTTAAATTGTTATATTATCATGATATTATGATATATAATATATCTTAGTATAATATATATACAGTTAAATGTCGTTACAACGATAATCGTTACATATATGTCTCGTTTCGAAATCATTAAGTTAGTAGTCTTATTTTTACATATGTATTTCATTGTTAATACACTTAATAATATATTTTCTTATCATTTAACATAATTAACCAAGTGTATCAATATCTTAATATGATTCATATGTACCTAGTAAGACGTTGTTATAACGATAATCGTTATATATATCGTTTTCGAGTTTCTTAAATTAATAGTCTCATTTTTATGTATATAACTCATTGTTAAAATACAAATGAGATACATACTTATAATAAAATCATGTTAACTATATATATAACCATATATATGTCATCGTATAGTTTTTACAAGTTTTAACATTCGTGAATCACCGGTCAACTTGGGTGGTCAATTGTCTATATGAAACCTATTTCAATTAATCAAGTTTTAACAAGTTTGATTGCTTAACATGTTGGAAACACTTAATTATGTAAATAACAATTTCATTTAATATATATATATATATATATATAAACATGGAAAAGTTCGGGTCACTACAATATCTTGACAAGTTTTTCATTGTTTTCATCGATGACATACTTATTTACTCAAAGAATGATAAAGAACACGAAGAACATTTGAGAAAAGTGCTAGAAGTATTGAGGAAAGAAAAACTGTACGCTAAGTTTTCAAAGTGTGCATTTTGGTTGGAAGAAGTTCAATTCCTCGGTCACATAGTGAACAAAGAAGGTATCCAGGTGGACCCGGCAAAGATCGAAACCGTTGAAAAGTGGGAAACCCTAAAAACTCCGAAGCATATACGTCAATTTTTAAGACTAGCTAGTTACTACAGAAGGTTCATCCAAGACTTTTCCAGAATAGCAAAACCCTTGACTGCATTAACGCATAAAGGGAAGAAATTTGAATGGAAAGATGAACAAGAGAAAGCGTTTCAATTGTTAAAGAAAAAGTTAACTATGGCACCTATATTGTCATTACCTGAAGGGAATGATGATTTTGTGATATATTGTGATGCCTCAAAGCAAGGTCTCGGTTGTGTATTAATGCAATGAACGAAAGTAATTGCTTATGCGTCTAGACAATTGAAGATTCACGAACAGAATTATACGACACATGATTTGGAATTAGGCGCGGTTGTTTTTGCATTAAAGACTTGGAGGCACTACTTATATGGGGTCAAAAGTATTATATATACCGACCAAAAAAGTCTTCAACACATATTTAATCAGAAACAACTGAATATGAGGCAGCGTAGGTGGATTGAATTGTTGAATGATTATGACTTTGAGATTCGTTACCACCCGGGCAAGGCAAATGTGGTAGCCGACGCCTTGAGCAGAAAGGACAGAGAACCCATTCGAGTAAAAGCTATGAATATAATGATTCACACTAACCTTACTACTCAAATAAAGGAGGCGCAACAAGGAGTTTTAAAAGAGGGAAATTTAAAGGATGAAATACCCAAAGGATCGGAGAAGCATCTTAATATTCAGGAAGACGGAACCCGGTATAGGGCTGAAAGAATTTGGGTACCAAAATTTGGAGATATGAGAGAAATGGTACTTAGAGAAGCTCATAAAACCAGATACTCAATACATCCTGGAACGGGGAAGATGTACAAGGATCTCAAAAAATATTTTTGGTGGCCAGGTATGAAAGCCGATGTTGCTAAATACGTAGGAGAATGTTTGACGTGTTCTAAGGTCAAAGCTGAACATCAGAAACCATCAGGTCTACTACAACAACCTAAAATCCCAGAATGGAAATGGGAAAACATTACCATGGATTTCATTACTAAATTGCCAAGGACTGCAAGTGGTTATGATACTATTTGGGTAATAGTTGATCGTCTCACCAAGTCAGCACACTTCCTGCCAATGAGAGAAGATGACAAAATAGAGAAGTTGGCACGATTGTATTTGAAGGAGGTTGTCTCCAGACCTGGAATACCCGTCTCTATTATCTCTGATAGGGATGGTAGATTTGTTTCAAGGTTCTGGCAGACGTTGCAACAAGCATTGGGGACTCGTCTAGACATGAGTACTGCCTATCATCCACAAACTGATGGGCAGAGCGAAAGGACGATATAAACGCTTGAAGACATGCTACGAGCATGTGTTATTGATTTCGGAAACAGTTGGGATCGACACCTACCGTTAGCAGAATTTTCCTACAACAACAATTATCATTCTAGTATTAAGATGGCATCGTTTGAGGCACTTTATGGTAGAAAGTGCAGGTCTCTGATTTGTTGGAATGAAGTGGGGGATAGACAGATTACGGGTCCGGAGATAATACAAGAAACTACTGAGAAAATCATCCAAATTCAACAACGATTGAAAACCGCCCAGAGTCGACAAAAGAGCTACGCGGACAGTAAAAGAAAAGATATAGAGTTTGAAATTGGAGAAATGGTCATGCTTAAGGTTTCACCTTGGAAAGGCGTTGTTCGATTTGGTAAACGGGGAAAACTAAATCCAAGGTACATTGGACCGTTCAAGATTATAGATCGTGTCGGACCAGTAGCTTACCAACTGGAGCTACCTCAACAACTCGCGGCTGTACATAACACTTTACACGTCTCGAATTTGAAGAAATGTTTTGCTAAAGAAGATCTCACTATTCTGTTGACGAAATCCAAATCAATGAAAAACTTCAATTCATTGAAGAACCCATCGAAATAATGGATCGTGAGGTTAAGAGACTTAAGAAAAACAAGATACCGATTGTTAAGGTTCGATGGAATGCTCGTAGAGGACCCGAGTTCACCTGGGAGCGTGAAGATCAGATGAAGAAGAAATACCCACATCTATTTCCAGAAGATTCGTCAACACCTTCAACAGCTTAAAATTTCAGGACGAAATTTATTTAACGGGTAGGTACTGTAGTGACCAGAACTTTTACATGTTTATATATATTAATTGAGATTGATATTTACATGACTAAATGTTTCCAACGTGTTAAGCAATCAAACTTGTTAAGACTTGATTAAATGAAATAAGTTTCATATAGACAATTGATCACCCAAGTTGACCGGCGATTCACGAACGTTACAAAATTGTAAAAACTACATGTTGTGGTATATATAGACATATATATATATATGGTTGACATAAGATTATGATGAGTAAGTATCTCACTAAGTATATTAACAATGTGTGATATACATAAGAAATGAGATTACTAAGTTAAGAAACTCGAAATGATATATATAACAATTATCGTTATGATAACGTCTACTAAATACATATGTATCATATGAAGATATTGATACACTATATTTAACATGATAAAATGATATTTAGATATATCATTAAGTGTGTTAACAATGAACTACATATGTAAAAACAAGACTACTAACTCAAGAATTACGAAACGAGACTTATATGTAATGATTATCGTTGTAACGATATTTTAATGTATATATCATATTAAGAGATATTCATACATCATAATATCATGATAATATAATAATTTAACATATCATTTGATATAATAAACATTGGGTTAACAACATTAATTGAGATCGTTAACTTAAAGGTTTCAAAACAACACTTACATGTAACGACTAACGAAGACTTAACGACTCCATTAGAATGTATATACATGTTGTGTTTTGATATGTATTCTTACACTTTTGAAAGACTTCAAGACACATATCAAAGTACTTCTACTTAACAAAAATGCTTACAATTACATCCTCGTTCAGTTTCATCAACAATTCTACTCGTATGCACCCGTATTCGTACTCGTACAATACACAGCTTTTAGATGTATGTACTATTGGTATATACACTCCAATGATCAGCTCTTAGCAGCCCATGTGAGTCACCTAACACATGTGGGAACTATCATTTGGCAACTAGCATGAAATATCTCATAAAATTACAAAAATATTAGTAATCATTCATGACTTATTTACATGAAAATAAAATTTCATATCCTTTATATCTAATCCATATACCAACGACCAAAAACACCTACAAACACTTTCATTCTTCAATTTTCTTCATCTAATTGATCTCTCTCAAGTTCCATCTTCAAGTTCTAAGTATTCTTCATAAATTCCATAAGTATAGTTTCATAAAAATCAAGAATACTTCCAAGTTTCCAAGTCTACTTCCAAGCTTTCTAATCCATTCCAAGTAATCATGTAAGATCAAAGAACCTTTGTTATTTACAGTAGGTTATCTTTCTAATTCAAGGTAATATTCATATTCAAACTTTGATTCAATTTTTACAACTATAACAATCTAATTTCGAGTGAAAATCTTACTTGAACTGTTTTCGTGTCATGATTCTGTTTCAAGAACTTTCAAGCCATCCAAGGATCCTTTGAAGCTAGATCCATTTTTCTAATTTCCAGTAGTTTTATCCAGAAAACTTGAGGTAGTAATGATGTTCATAACATCATTCGATTCATACATATAAAGCTATCTTATTCGAAGGTTTAAACTTGTAATCACTAGAACATAGTTTAGTTAATTCTAAAGTTGTTGGCAAACAAAAGTTAATCCTTCTAAATTGACTTTTAAAATCAACTAAACACATGTTCTATATCTATATGATATGCTAACTTAATGATTTAAAACCTGGAAACACGATGAACACCATAAAATCGGATATACGCCGTCGTAGTGAAACCGGGGGCTGTTTTGGTTTGGATAATTAAAAACTATGATAAAATTTGATTTAAAAGTTGTTCTTCTGGGAAAATGATTTTTCATACGAACATGAAACTATTTCCAAAAATCTTGGTTAAACTCAAAGTGAAAGTATGTTTTTCAAAATGGTCATCAAGATGTCGTTCTTTCGACGGAAATGACTACCTCTTTAGTAATTGACATGTAACTTAAATTTTTGACTATAAACCTATATTTTTTCTGTTTGGATTCTTAAATTAGAGTTCAATATGAAATCATAGCAATTTGATTCACTTAAAACGGATTTAAAATGAAGAAGTTATGGGTAAAACAAGATTGGATATTTTTGATCTTTTTAGCTACGGGAAATGTTTAACAAATCTATACAAGTCATATCCTAGCTAAATTATATTGTATTATACATGTATTCTAATATATTATGTAATCTTGGGATACCATAGACACGTATGCAAATGTTTTGACATATCATATCGACCCATGTATATATATTATTTGGAACAACCGTAGACACTCTATATGCAGCAATGTTGGAGTTAGCTATACAGGGTTGAGGTTGATTCCAAAAATATATATACCTTGAGTTGTGATTTAGCCTGAGACATGTATACACTGGGTAGTGGATTGATTCAAGATAATATATATCGATTTATTTCTGTACATCTAACTGTGGACAACTAGTTGTAGGTTACTAACGAGGACAGCTGACTTAATACACTCAAATCTTTAAAACATAATAAAAATGATTGTAATTATATTTTGATCATACTTTGATATATATGTACATATTTGTATATGTTTGTGAATCGATCCGTGGCCAAGTCTTATTTCCGAGGAAGGAAATATCTGTGAAAGTGAGTTATAGTCCCACTTTTAAAATCTAATATTTTTGGGATGATAATACATGCAGGTTTTATAAATGATTTACAAAATAGACACAAGTACGTGAAACTACATTCTATGGTTGAATTATTGAAATCGAATATGCCCCTTTTTATTAAGTCTGGTAATCTAAGAATTAGGGAACAGACACCCTAATTGACGCGAATTCTAAAGATAGATCTATTGGGCCTAACAAACCCCATCCAAAGTACCGGATGCTTTAGTACTTCAAAATTTATATCATATTCGAAGGGTGTCCCGGAATGATGGGGATATTCTTATATATGCATCTTGTTAATGTCGGTTACCAGGTGTTCACCATATGAATGATTTTTATCTCTATGTATGGGATATGTATTGAAATATGAAATCTTGTGGTCTATTGTTACGATTTGATATATATAGGTTAAACCTATAACTCACCAACATTTTTTTTGACGTTTAAAGCATGTTTATTCTCAGGTGAATACTACGAGCTTCCGCTGTTGCATACTAAAATAAGGACAAGATTTGGAGTCCATGTTTGTATGATGTTGTGTAAAAACTGCATTCAAGAAACATATGTCGATGTAATATATTTCTATTGTAAACCATTATGTAATGGTCATGTGTAAACAGTATATTTTAGATTATCATTATTTGATAATCTACGTAATGCTTTTAAAACTTTTATTGATAAAATAAAGGTTATGGTTGTTTTAAAAATGAATGCAGTCTTTGAAAAACGTCTCATATAGAGGTCAAAACCTCGCAGCGAAATCAATTAATATGGAACGTTTATAATCAATATGAACGGGACATTTCATGTAGCGCGGCCTGTACTGTGGCTATGTTTGAAGCAAGAAAGGCACGAAATTCTTCTTCGCTCATATTCAAGGTGTGTCGAGTAGTCGGTGCCATTTCCTTCAAAATAGTCAAATGAAATAAGTTAATCATACAGAATATTAAGAGTAGTCAATAGTATCTCGTAGCATAATATGAACTCATTTATAAAAGCTTTTTCTTCATATTAGCGTTTTATAAGTTTAAATTAGGGTACAACCTACCCGTTAAGTTCATACTTAGTAGCTAATATACAATTCAACTACTACAATTCCATATGAAAAACTGATTATAATAATATATCACATACAAATATTCTTCAAACTTACAACTTCGCTATATTACATATAACATGAAATATAGTACACTATGATACAGGACAGTTTTGAAGATAAATCTAGTTAATACGCAAGTTGTTCAGCAAAGGAAATAAAGACACGTAATTCATAAGTCCAGAAACAAGTCATGCATTCTGGTTTTACTAAGACGACTTCCCATCCTTGGTCTTGTGGAAAATAACCGTTATGACCATTGGCTAGGCAGCATGTTGTAATGTCGTCAAAAGGACGAGGGTTTCGTAATGTCCAACAGCCCCGTAATAATCTAAAAACCTTGTTTCTCACCCCAACTACTGAATTCAAACTAAAATGTCCCGTTCTTATTGATTAAAAACGTTCCATATTAATTGATTTCGTTGCGAGGTTTTGACCTCTATATGAGACGTTTTTCAAAGACTGCATTCATTTTAAAACAAACCATAACCTTTATTTTATCAATAAAGGTTTTAAAAGCATTACGTAGATTATCAAATAATGATAATCTAAAATATACTGTTTACACATGACCATTACATAATGGTTTACAATACAAATATGTTACAACGAAATAAGTCTCTTGAATGCAGTTTTTAAACAATATCATACAAACATGGACTCCAAATCTTGTCCTTATTTAAGTATGCGATAGCGGAAGCTCTTAATAATCACCTGAGAATAAACATGCTTAAAACGTCAACAAAAATGTTGGTGAGTTATAGGTTTAACCTATATATATCAAATCGTAACAATAGACCACAAGATTTCATATTTCAATATACATCCCATACATAGAGATAAAAATCATTCATATGGTGAACACCTGGTAACCGACATTAACAAGATGCATATATAAGAATATCCCCATCATTTCGGGACACCTTTCGGATATGATATAAATTTCGAAGTACTAAAGCATCCGGTACTTTGGATGGGGTTTGTTAGGCCCAATAGATCTATCTTTAGGATTCGCGTCAATTAGGGTGTCTGTTCTCTAATTCTTAGATTACCAGACTTAATAAAAAGGGGCATATTCGATTTCGATAATTCAACCATAGAATGTAGTTTCACGTACTTGTGTCTATTTTGTAAATCATTTATAAAACCTGCATGTATTCTCATCCCAAAAATATTAGATTTTAAAAGTGGGACTATAACTCACTTTCACAGATTTTTACTTCGTCGAGAAGTAAGACTTGGCCACTGGTCGATTCACGAACCTATAACAAATATGTACATATATATCAAAGTATGTTCAAAATATATTTACAACACTTTTAATACATTTTGATGTTTTAAGTTTATTAAGTCAGCTGTCCTCGTTAGTAACCTACAACTAGTTGTCCACAGTTAGATGTACAGAAATAAATCGATATATATTATCTTGAATCAATCCACGACCCAGTGTATACACGTCTCAGGCTAAATCACAACTCAAAGTATATATATTTTTGGAATCAACCTCAACCCTGTATAGCTAACTCCAACATTACTGCATATAGAGTGTCTATGGTTGTTCCAAATAATATATATACATGGGTCGATATGATATGTCAAAACATTTGCATACGTGTCTATGGTATCCCAAGATTACATAATATATTAGAATACAAGTATAATACAATATAAGTTAGCTAGGATATGATTTGTATAGAATTGTTAATATTTCCCGTAGCTAAAAAAATAAAAAATATCCAATCTTGTTTTACCCATTACTTCTTCATTTTAAATCCGTTTTGAGTGAATAAAAATTGCTATGGTTTCATATTGAACTCTAATTTAAGAATCCAAACATAAAAATTATAGGTTTATAGTCAGAAATTTAAGTTACATGTCAATTACTAAAGAGGTAGTCATTTCCGTCAAAAGAACAACATCTTGATGACCATTTTGAAAAACATACTTTCACTTTGAGTTTAACCAAGATTTTTGGATATAGTTTCATGTTCATATAAAAAATCATTTTCCTAGAAGAACAACTTTTAAATCAATGTTTATCATAGTTTTTAATTATCCAAACCAAAATAGCTCCCGGTTTCACTACGGCGGCGTATATCCGATTTTATGGTGTTCATCGTGTTTCCAGGTTTTAAATCATTAAGTTAGCATATCATATAGATATAGAACATGTGTTTAGTTGATTTTAAAAGTCAAGTTAGAAGGATTAACTTTTGTTTGCGAACAATTTTAGAATTAACTAAACTATGTTCTAGTGATTACAAGTTTAAACCTTCGAATAGGATAGCTTTATATGTATGAATCGAATGATGTTATGAACATCATTACTACCTCAAGTTTTCTGGATAAAACTACTGGAAATTAGAAAAATGGATCTAGCTTCAAAGGATCCTTGGATGGCTTGAAAGTTCTTGAAACAGAATCATGACACGAAAACAGTTCAAGTAAGATTTTCACTCGAAATAAGATTGTTATAGTTGTAGAAATTGAATCAAAGTTTGAATATGAATATTACCTTGAATTAGAAAGATAACCTACTTCAAATAACAAAGGTTCGTTAATCTTAGATGATTACTTGGAATGGATTAGAAAGCTTGGAAGTAGAATTGCAAACTTGGAAGTATTCTTGATTTTTATGAAACTATACTTATGGAATTTATGAAGAACACTTAGAACATGAAGATGGAACTTGAGAGAGATCAATTAGATAAAGAAAATTGAAGAATGAAAGTGTTTGTAGGTGTTTTTGGTCGTTGGTATATGGATTAGATATAATGGATATGTAATTTTGTTTTCATGTAAATAAGTCATGAATGATTACTAATATTTTTGTAATTTTATGAGATATTTCATGCTAGTTGCCAAATGATAGTTCCCACATGTGTTAGGTGACTCACATGGGCTGATAAGATCTGATCATTGGAGTGTATATACCAATAGTACATACATCTAAAAGCTGTGTATTGTACGAGTACGAATACGGGTGCATTCGAGTAGAATTGTTGATGAAACTGAACGAGGATGTAATTGTAAGCATTTTTGTTAAGTAGAAGTACTTTGATATGTGTCTTGAAGTCTTTCAAAAGTGTAAGAATACATATCAAAACACAACTTGTATATACATTCTAATGGAGTCGTTAAGTCTTCGTTAGTCGTTACATGTAAGTGTTGTTTTGAAACCTTTAAGTTAACGATCTCAATTAATGTTGTTAACCCAATATTTATTATATCAAATGAGATGTTAAATTATTATGTTATCATGATATTATGATGTATGAATATCTCTTAATATGATATATACATTAAAATATCGTTACAACGATAATCGTTACATATAAGTCTCGTTTCGTAATTCTTGAGTTAGTAGTCTTGTTTTTACATATGTAGTTCATTGTTAACACACTTAATGATATATTTAAATATCATTTTATCATGTTAAATATAGTGTATCAATATCTTAATATGATACATATGTATTTAGTAGACGTTATCATAATGATAATCGTTATATATATCATTTCGAGTTTCTTAACTTAGTAATCTCATTTCTTATGTATATCACACATTGTTAATATACTTAGTGAGATACTTACTCATCATAATCTCATGTCAATCATATATATATGTCTATATATACCACAACATGTAGTTTTTACAATTTTGTAACGTTCGTGAATCGCCGGTCAACTTGGGTGATCAATTGTCTATATGAAACTTATTTCATTTAATCAAGTCTTAACAAGTTTGATTGCTTAACACGTTGGAAACATTTAGTCATGTAAATATCAATCTCAATTAATATATATAAACATAGAAAAGTTCGGGTCACTACAACACTCGATTTGGTTCAGGTGACCTAATGAATTCCGATGAATTCTTAGGATTTTACGTTCAATGGTAATGAACGCATTGAAAATTGGTTTTCAGAAAACAAATCGGTTTTATTTTTGATCAAAATATTTTCTCGTTCAAGCTCGAGTTTAGATATCATTGAATTCCATGAGTTTGAATTCTCAATCTTTAAGGTCAATATCAAGGATTGAGTAATATCAGGCTTAAATGCTGATTTTTAATCTTTAAGGAGATTATCCTTTCTGGGGGTCTGATTCATTAGTCTTATCAAGCTAATTTGCACGGTGCCCTCCCCACTTTACGAGACAAATCCTCTCATGGTTAGGATAAGTCTGACCACTTGGTGACCATGTTTGATGCTGAGGTCCGTGGATTTCCTGCTGATTTTAGAGATGACTTTTCTAGATTTTTCGTCAACCTACAGCTGGTCTGGACGACAACTTCCTGACCTAAATCAAGAAGCGCGTGTCTTTTTTGGAAGACTTTACTTCCTTTTAATGATTGAATTGATTCATCGCGTAGATCCATCTTTCTTTCAAATATATTACAGTAAATCGGGTAAAACTGATTAGTTTAGTCCAAAGCTAAAGTACCTGCAATAATCTTGTACAAAATATGTGATATATGTTTTAAAGAACTTGATAATTTCTTCCCACACTTAGCTTTTATTTATTCTTTTCTTTGCCTTTTTATTCTCCTTTATTCCATTTTAAATGAATTCAAACGTTTTGGGTTGTTTCTCAATTTATGTTCTTTTCGAGGTAACTATAATTTTGGTATTATCACCTAGTTTTATCGTTCATAAATATGTATAAACATGATTTTAAATTCATTTAATTGAAATTTTTTCAAAATTTCACAAAATTTGGCAATTAAACTAAGTGTAAACCCGAGAGAATTTATAACCCTTCCCCACACTTGAGATCATGCAATGCCCTCATTTGCATGAAATCAGACTATAATTATAAATTCATGAGGGTGATTAGTGTAGAAAAGTGATTAAAAATACCCAGTTTGTAATTACTAAGCTCGTCGAATGATAGATGGCGCGCCTCATCGTTCTTTCCTTTTGTTGTAATTTCACATATATTTTGCGTTTTATCGTCAAAATTAGTAGCTTTTGCTGAACTTAATGTCAGTCATTGAAAGTGCTCTGTTTTACCCTGTTTTACATAAGATAAACTACAAACATATATATAAATATATTTTTTTTTTGGCATACTTTAGATGAATAATATTAAAATAATGATAATAAAATTTTTCGCCCCTCCCTCGGGTAAAGTAATTTCGGTTCCATGACCTAGTCTTTAACTTACGACGAATTTTAGAAATCAGTTTTTTAAACTTAATGAAATAAAGTAAATTTTGTTTTTAAATTCACACAAAACTTAAATTTAAAAAGCATATTAATTTCATATAAAACCTACAAAACAAAAAAAATTCAGAATGGGGGAGAAAATTAGTTCTTTAGTGTCTGCTAGTGGAAAAGACCAATCGAATTCCATTCTCGGAACTACACGAGAACAGAACAACTAACTCTAGACAGTATTTTTTTCTTAGAACATATGAATCTCCCCACACTTAGGTAGCTGTGGTGTTGAAATTATGATTAACTTCATCGTCAATTTCTCTTGGACCATAATCAACTTGCATATCTGTGACTTTTGCTTTAAGCCATTGGTCGGATTCCTGTGTAATATCCATAAATTTAACTAGTTTCGCCTTTTCTTTAGGCGATAGATTGGATACTAACTGGTTACATAACTTAAAGTTCCCCTTGGTTCTAGTATCGCGAATTCGTTTAATAAGTTTCTTCATTGAACTGTTAATAACGGGGTCATTTAATTTCGTATCAACAATGGGGTTCTTTGTTATCAGTTCATCCTTAGGCGTTACTTCATCTTCCCTATACTTAGGTGTTTTATTACTGTTAAGCACTACCGTTGGAGTTGATAAAATAATATGCTTCTCACTGATCATTTTTATTGGTTCAACGGTTTTGGTTGGTGGAGATTTAGACTTTCGAATCACAAAGGTGACCGATTTATCACCATCACTAAGTGTCATTCTACCCTCTCTTACATCAATAAACGCCCCGGTGGACGCTAAGAATGATCGACCTAAAATTAGAGGAATGTTTGAGTCCTCTTCTATGTCAATGACAATAAATTCGACTAGAAAGGTTAAATTACCCACTTGAACGGGTAGGTTGTCAGCAATTCCAACTGGGTGCCTAATGGTTTGATCAAAGAGTCGAACATTCATTTCCGTTAGACTTAACTCACCTACTCCTAATCTCTTATATAATGAAAGAGGCATAACACTCACACTCGCACCTAAATCTGCTAGTGCATCATACATGACACAATCACTAATTAGACAAGGAACAATAAATTCACCCAGATCACCCAACCTGGGTGGAAGTTTCGGTGGAATTGTCTTCACCGGGTTTACTTTTATGATTTTTGTTTCTTGCACTTTCTTATTCTTCTTCTTCTTTCCAGAGGTATCACAAACTTTATTACCTATCATTTGCTCATACTCAACTCCTTTTCTTGGAAACGGGATGGGTGGTCTGTAGGGTGCCACCACTGGTTTTACATACTCGGGTGGTGGTAGTGGTGTAACTTTTTCATTGTTACTCACATCTAAAACCTTCCCATCTTCTGGAGCTGGTTTTTCAAAATTTGTTGACACCATATTAACATTTTTATTCCGAGGATTTACTTCAGTATTACTCGATAGCTTTTCTTATTCCCTCTCACTCATCATGCTAGCAAGAGTACCTACGTGTTTTTCTAGATTCAAAATGGAAGCTTGTTGAGTTCTTAATGACTAATCAAACCTCTCATTTGTTTGAGATTGAGATGTAATAAATTGTGTTTGAGATTCCATTATCTTTGCCATCATTTCTTTCAGATTTGGCTTTTTGTCTTCGGTTTGTTGTGGTGGTTTATATAAGCCAGGTCTTTGTTGATTGAAAGTGTTGTTTTGAGTTGATTGGTTATTCGGACCTTGTTGGTTGTACGAGTTATTGTTGGGTCCATTTAGATTGTAAAGAATGTTTTGATTTCGATTGAAGTTTGGCCTTGGCAGTTGATAATTATTTTGATAATTATTTCCCGGCCTTTGGTTCATGTAGGAAACATTCTCACGTTGTTCCATCGTTTGCTTAATGTGACAATCTTTCATTAAGTGTGGTCCACTGCATTGCTCACAACTAATTCGTATTGAGTGAATATCTTTAGTCATCTTTTCCATTCGTCTCTCGAAAGCATCTATTTTTGCGGAAACGGAATCAAAGTCATGGCTAGAATCGGCTCTAGCCGCTTTAGATGCATGAAAGATATCTTTTTCCTGGTGCCACTCATGAGAGTGGGAGGTTGTATTATCAATTATCTTGTGAGCTTCGGTTGTGGTTTTCTTCATAATGGAACCACCAGCTGCTGTGTCGATGTCTTTTCGTGTAGCAACGTCGACACCTTGGTAGAATATTTTTACTATTTGATAAGTGTCTAAACCGTGCTGAGGACATCCTCTCAACAACTTTCCGAATCTTGTCCACGCCTCATATAATGTTTCATTTGGCTTTTGCGCGAACGTAACAAATTTCTCCTTGAAGTCTCACGGCTTTAGATGCCGGAAAGAATCTTCTAAGAAAATTTTCAACTAAGACATCCCATGTGTCAATCGCTCCTTCGGGTAACGATTCTAACCAATCTTTGGCTTCTCTCTTTAAAGTCCAGGGAAACAATATGAGATAGATCTGTTCATCCTCAACTTCTCTGATTTTGAATAGAGTACAGATCCTATTAAATGTTCGAAGATGTTCGTTTAGATCTTCTTTTGGCGTACCACTATATTGGCATTGATTAGTTACCATGTGTAGGATTTGTCCTTTGATTTTGTAATCTGGTGCATTAATGTCTGGTTGAATAATGGCATGTCCTTGGCCAGTGCGTGTAGCTCTCATTCGATCCTCCATACTTAGAGGTTCCGTTACTTCCATAATTGAATTTATTGAATACGAATCACTAGAGGATTCTGATTTAACGGTTTGTGGTTCAGGAGGAATGATTAGTGGTTCGTGATCTTGGAATTGTCCTTGAATATCCTCCGGGTTCTCACTTGTGAAGTCGGGTTCAAAAAATGGATTATCAAAAATTTGAATTGGAGTTCTTGTTCGACTAGATGATGATTCTAAAGAAAAATCAACGGCAACAATATTGGCTAGATGTCTTGATCGGGTTACAGGTGGTGAACGTATGAAAGGTGGTGAACGTTTTGCTCGGTGCATTCACTGAATATCCTATTAGTTATAAATATAAAATTTTTTAAAGTTATCAAATTAATAGACTTTTTTGATTTTGCCCACGTTTCGAATAACCAATAGATGCAGCAGGTAGCCAGGATCCTTTAAATCGGAAGCCCACAACTCGCCACTAACAAATCCAACTATTACTACGAACCAGAAAATTTTGGATGTCTATCAATTTAATTGCTTAAAATAATTTTTCGTCGAAATTTAAAGAAAATAAAGAAAATTCTATGTCCTAAAAACTAGAGCGTAGAAATGTAAAAGAAAAAGCACGCAGAAAAATAAGAGTCGAAATACAAAAAGTCAAAAAATAATAATAAGAAAGTAAAGCGTCGAAATTTAAAAGTCTAAAAAAAATTGCGTCTAAAGGTATTAAAGCTTAAAAGGAATTCTATATCCAAAACGGCAATAACTTAATTAGGTACTAAAATCTATAAACTGCGTCGCAAAATTCTAAAGCGCCTAAATCTTAATTCTAAAGAAAAAGCACTTAAAGGATTTTACGGCAAAGCCTAAAATTCTAGAAATATAAAAATTCTATGGCAAAAACAAACTAATTGCGAATGATAAAAAAATACAAATTATAAACTAAACGATAAAAAAAATATAATTTATAACTAAAATGATAAAAATACAAATTTTATAAAAATATTATTTTTATATTATTATTTTATAAAAGTATTAATTTATAAATGAATAAAACTAATTAAAACTTAAAATACAAAATTAATTAAAACTAAAACTAATTATTATTAAATTAAACCATAATTAGGTTAAATAATAATAATAATAATAATAATAATAATAATAATAATAATAATAATAATAATTAATAAAACCTAACCGTAATTAATGCTAGGGTTTCAGCTATCAGACACACTCATGCGGTCGCATGGGTTCAATGCACTGCAGCCATGCGATCGCATGGTATGCAGGTTCAAAAATGATGCAGGCCGAATTTTTTGCAGGTTCAGCGTGTTTTTATTTTTATTTTATAAAAGATAGATAATAAAAATAAATTTATATAAAAACTTAAAATACTTATTAATTTTATAAATAAAGATATTCAAAACAAATATATATATATATATATATATATATATATATATATATATATATATATATATATATATATATATATATAAATATTTTTTTATGACTTATTATTAATACAAAATATTTTTACAAAATAATAAATTATATATTTTTACAAAAATATAGTTTTAATAAAATACAGCGTTTTTCCCCAACAGCGGCGCCAAAAACTTGATGTGCGAGCGGAGGTGTAGTACGAAATAGTATTATTGTTTACTACCAAATACGGCAAAATATGATACAAGTTTTAATTATTTATAGATGGGATATACCTAAACCTTGCTACAACACTTATAGACAGTGTACCTAACCGTAGAGTAGTATAGTTTTTAGTAAGTCCGATTCGTTTCACAGGAAGCTAGTGATTACGTACTATATTTTTATATAACTATATTTATATAAATATATATAATTATAAATAGTAATATTATTATTATAAAAGGGGGGTTTACCGTTTAATGACCGGTTTGTCGATTTTATATTTTAAGCGTAAAGATAAATAACAATAATTAAATTGCAATAATTAAAATGACAGTAAATAAAAGTACGATGAAATATGAAATAAAAGTATTATGCTTATTTAAAATTCCGTAATCATGATGCTTGAAGTTTTGATTTTAATTTATTACCCTGGGTTAATTATCCTTTGTCCTAGATTATTTGATACCTATTTGGTTTTTGTCCATAATAGTCCATCGGTCATAATTATAAAATGCTCGTCAAATTAACCTTATTTCCGAAGTCAAATATTCTAACTAATTAGGGATTTAAACTGTAACAAGGTTTTAATACTTTGTTAATAATTACACCAGGTTATTGACTGCGTGTAATCCAAGGTTTTAATACTTTGTTAACAATTACACCAATTACCCTTGAATGTAGTCCACCCCTGTTTTAATTAGTCCATGATATATTAATTTATCCACTTGGCCAAAATGAATAATCAATTACCCAAACCCAATTGATTAATTAAATGATAGTAAAAGATGTCATATAAACGTCACTAAATAGGACATGCATAATCATTTAATAATTATTAAATTAACTAATTTGAAGATAGGTTCGACAGATTCCAATGAGTTGTCATTCAATTAGACAATACCCCCTATCTATTAATAGTCATAGTCCAATGTCCACAAGTGTCGGTCTTTTGTCCAAACCCGAATTATGGTACAAAATCCAATAACCCCATCTTAATATTTAGCCCAACATCGCAATTACTTCGGCTTAAATAAGCATAATAATAACTTAGTTACGAGACATTAATTTAAAAAGGAAGAACATAGCTTACAGTGATTATTAATCGCGTAGCGTTACACGGACAGAGTTTCGACTTTAAAACCCGTAAAACATTTCTTACAATAACCCAATTATTATTAAACTTAAATTAAAATTAAAATTATAATTATAAATATATAATTCTTACAAAAGAAAAGAAAGAAGAGAAAAGGTGTAAGGAGTTCTGCAGAAAACGTGGCCTTTTATAGAACTTTTGTGATTCCTGTAGCCCATGTGATCGCATGGGCTTATAGTGTTAATGCCATACGATCGCATGGCATCCCTGGCCAGCTCACTTCACTTTGTTTTCTAGTTTTCCGACACATTTAAATATATATATAATATATATAATTTTATATAATTATATATATATTATATTATATTCATGTGCATAGTTGACTTGTAATTTTAGCTCCGTTGTCTCGCGTGTTGATGCTCGGTTCATGTCTGGGTTCTGGATTTTCGAATGTCTTTTCGTACGCTTTAATATCTTGTACTTTATGTTTCGCAACTTGTAATTTGCACAAAAAATTATTTTTCTTAACTCCCAAAATCCGCGCAAGTGGCACTTTTGAGTGCACTATGACTTTAGTGGCACTTTTCAAACTTTAGTGGCACTTTTTCTTCAATTCTTTAATCTTCGTGCTTCGTCTTCACATTTATTTATTTAAACGATTACAATTTAAAAATAAAATAATTACAACTAAAAACTTTACATATTGGGATGATATTGTGACTAAATATATGTTAATTTGGAGCACTATAAGGCCAACTATCTCACCACTAGCTGAAAAACATTACTGCTTTTATAACGTCTTGGTTTTATTGTTCGAGTATTTTTAACCGCATTTTTATTTCTCTAGATTCATAACCTTATTTTTGTTTTTGTTTCTAAATTTCATATTGAATGTGAATATACGAGAGTGTAGTTTCGTTTTGATGATAATTAGTGGCCACAAAACACATATTTGAAGTCACTACATTCCCCACAAAATCAGGCAAAATTTTGTGGAGAATTTTCCGAAATTTTTTCAATTGAAGATTAGGCCCATTTTCGAAAGATAACTAGAAAACGGCGTTACGAGCAAGACTTCCTTAAGGCTTTCCCCCGTACGAAGCATTATCGATGCCGAAAATGACATTTTACTATTTTTAAAGGTGAATTTTGCACTTTTAGATTTTAGGATAAGTAATACCTTCACATGTGAACTGTTGTGCCTGTTTAAATAACACTATGATACTTGTTTTTATTTAATATTGTATTTGGGTACATCGAGAATCATGTTGGGGCTACAATCTCACTACTAGCTACAAAACGTTACTGCTTTTACAACGTCTTGGTTTTATTGTTAGAGTACTTTTAGCCGCTTTTTTATTTATCTAGATTCATAACCTTATTTTTGTTTTTGTTTCTAAATTTCATATTGAATGCGAATAAATGTGTGTAGTTTCGTTTTAATGATAATTAATGGCCACAAAACACATATTGAAGCCACTACAATCCCCGCAAAATCAGGCAAATTTTGTGAAGAATTTTTCGAAAATTTTTCAAATGCAGATTAGGCCCATTTTTGAAAGATAACTAGAACGGTGTTACGAACAAGATTTCCTTAAGACTTTCCCCCGTTCGAAGCAGTTTAGATTCTGAAAATGACATTTTACTATTTTTAAAATGTGAATTTTGCACTTTTAGATCTTGAGATAAGTAATGCCTTCACATGTGAACTGTTGTGCCTGTTTAAATACCACTATGATACTTGTTTTTATTTAATATTGTATTTAGGTACATCGAGAATCATGTTGGGCCTAATATCTCACCACTAGCTACAAAACATTACTGTTTTTATAACGTCTTGGTTTTATTGTTCGAGTATTTATAATCGCTTTTTTATTTCTTTAGATTCATAACCTTATTTTTGTTTTTGTTTCTAAATTTCATATTGAATGCGAATATATGAGCGTATAGTTTTGTTTTGATGATAACTAATAGCCGCAAAACACATATTTTAAGTCACTACATTCCCAAAAAAATGGGCAAAATTTTGTGAAGAATTTTTCGAAAAATTTTCAATTGCAGATTAGGCTCATTTTTGCAAGATAACTAGAAAACAGCGATACGAGCAAGACTTCCTTAAGGATTTCCCCCGTTCGAAGCTGTTTAGATGCCGAAAATGACATTTTACTATTTTAAAGGTGAATTTTGCAATTTTAGATCTCAGGAAATGTAATACCTTCACATTTGAACTGTTGTGCCTGTTTAAATACCACTAAGATACTTGTTTTTATTTAATATTGTATTTAGGTACATCGAGAATCATGTTGGGGCTACAATCTCACCACTAGTTACAAAACGTTGCTGCTTTTATAACGTCTTGGTTTTATTGTTCGAGTATTTTTAGCCGGTTTTTTTATTTCTCTAATATTCTTAACCTTAATTTTGTTTTTGTTTTTAGATTTCATATTGAATGTGAATATATGAGAATGTAGTTTCATTTTGATGATAATTAATGGCTGCAAAACACATATTTGAAGTCACTACATTCCCCACAAAATCGAGCAAAATTTTGTGAAGAATTTTCCGAAAAATTTTCAATTGCAGATTAGAAAACAGCGCTACGAGCAAGACTTCCTTATGGCTTTCCCCCGTTCGAAGCAGTTTAGATTCTGAAAATGACATTTTATTATTTTAACGGTGAATTTTGCACTTTTAGATCTTAGGATAAGTAATACCTTCACATGTGAACTGTTGTGTATGTTTAAATACCACTGTGATATTTGTTTTAATTTAATATTGTATTTAGGTACATCGAGAATCATGTTGGGGTACTATCTCACCACTAACTACAAAACGTTGTTGCTTTTGTAACGTCTTGGTTTCATTGTTCGAGTATTTTTAGCCGCTTTTTTATTTTTCTAGATTCATAACCTTATTTTTGTTTTTGTTTCTAAATTTCATACTGAATGCGAATAAATGAGAGTTTAGTTTTGTTTTGATCATACCTAATGGCCACAAAACACATATTTGAAGTCACTACAATCCCTACAAAATCAAGCAAAAATTTTTGGAGAATTTTTTGGAAAATTTTCAATTGCAGATTAGGTCCATTTTTGCAAGATAACTAGAACGGCTTTACGAGCAAGATTTCCTTAAGACTTTCCCCCGTTCGAAGCAGTTTAGATTCCGAAAATGACATTTTACTATTTTAAAAGGTGAATTTTGCACTTTTAGATCTTAGGATAAGTAATACTTTCACATGTGAAATGTTGTGCCAGTTTAAATACCAATATGATACTTGTTTTTATTTAATATTGCATTAAGGTACATCGAGAATCATGTTGGGCCTACTATCTCACCACTAGCTACAAAACATTACTGCTTTTATAACGTCTTGGTTTAAATTGTTCGAGTCTTTATAATCGCTTTTTTATGTCTCTAGATTCATAACCTAATTTTTTTTTTTTTAAATTTCCTATTGAATGTGCATATATGAGAGTGTAATTTCGTTTTAATGATAACTAATAGCCGCAAAACACATATTTTAAGTCACTACATTCCCCTAAAAATCGGGCAAAATATTGTGAAGAATTTTTCGAAAACTTTTCAATTGCAGATTAGGCCCATTTTTGCAAGATAACTAGAAAACAATGCTACGAGTAAGACTGCCTTAAGGCTTTCCCCCGTTCGAAGCAGTTTAGATGCCGAAAATGACATTTTACTATTTTTAAAGGTGAATTTTGCACTTTTAGATCTTAGAATATGTAATACCTTCACATGCGAACTGTTGTGCCTGTTTAAATACCACTATAATCCTTGTTTTTATTTAATAATGTATTTAGGTACATCGAGAATCATGTTGGGGCTACAATCTCACCACTAGCTACAAAACGTTGCTGCTTTTATAACGTATTGGTTTTATTGTTCGAGTATTTTTTTAGCCGTTTTTTTATTTCTCTAATATTCTTAGCCTTATTTTTATTTTTGTTTTTAGATTTTGTCATAACCCGTCCTTAACCATAAGAACGCGTTAGATAACGTATGATTTCATTGCGAGGTATTGACCTCTATATGAGACATTTTTAAAAGAAAAACTGCATATATTATACATTACAAACCACAACCATTATTTTTGTTACAAGCTTAAGACAATAAAAAGAAGATTAACGTTTAGCGATAATCTTCGACTTACAAACTTTACAAATGATGACAACAACACGGTTTCTAGCATATTTTACAATACAACATCTTGGATATGCAGTTTTATTTTTGACACAAACATGCGTACGCAAGATCCTGGTTAGATCCAACATGATGCAGCGGAAGCTTTAGAAATCACCTGAGAATAGACATGTTTTAAAAGGTCAACATAAAGTTGGTGAGATATAGGTTTAATGCCGGCAGCAATATATATATAGACCACAAGATTTCGTATATAAACAGTTTAATAAAAGTATTCTAAGTGGTTGAGCACTTGGTAACCATACTTAACATTTTCACGTCGCATATTCCCTTTAATATGAAATCTTACTACACCGTACCAAGTGTAGTCACAAAACGAAGTACTGTGCAACCGTTGAATACTGGTCGTCCAGTCCGGTTGGGGTTGTCAGGCCCGATAGATCTATCAACAGGATTCGCGTTTACAATACCGCTGTAAATAACAGTTACCAAGCTACAGGGAAGTATGCCAGTGGTACAACTCAACGTAGAATATATTTTTCAGTTACTTGTGTCCATAACGTAAAACATAAAATACATGTATTCTCATCCCGAAATACTTAGAGTTTAAAAGTGGGACTATATACTCACTCTTGTCTTGATGATATATATAATTTGACTCGGTCTTCCGGTTGATATCACGAACCTATCCATATATAATATATCAATATGTTTTCATTTTAAAACAAACGTTATATATTTATATACTTGTTATACTTTTAATACTTAGAATAATTCCTTAGTCCGTAGTTAGCATTTCTTTGTTAGTAACTCAATTTTAATGGTTCATTTTTAGATGTTTAATATACCCGCAATGAAATAAACCAAACCCCCAACGAAATAAATAAAACCCCAACGTATATGAATTGGTCGAGATTAATCTTGACCCACGGTACCGGTGTTGTCAAATGACGTATTGCGTACATAAAGTACCGGTGTTGTCAAATGACGTGTTGCGTACAAACATGGGATCTTATGATTAATCTTCTCGTGTTGCTTACGGGTGATCCTGAACCATATGAAATTGAATTGTAAGTACATATATATAAAATATCATGTTATCTTAGAAGTATGTGATTTTATGTAAATTTTTCCAATGAATCCCGAAGTCATTTAAGTCTTGGATAACCAATTTTGTTTCGGTCATAGTTTCTTCGTTACAAGTCCGTTTTCGTTGATTCAAATTGCCATCTTCTTGGATCGAGTTCTTCTATAAGACTATGAACTGTAAATACCTTGGTTTGTATTCAAAATCATACGGCATAGATGAAAGTTTAGTGAAACATATGAAGTTAAACATTTTTGTTACAACAAAATCATTTAATGACCATTTTTCCAAAAATACTTATACTTTGAAAAACCAAGTTTTACCTTGTTAAATTAACATATAAATAAGTTATGTTACATGTCTTGAAGTATTTTAAAAGTTAAGTTAGAAGGATCTATTTAGTTTGCAAACAAGTTTGAAAACATTCAAACTATGTTCTTGTTGTTAAACTTTTGTACCACAAAATAAGATAGCTATATATATATGAATTGAATAAGGTTATGAACATAGATTCTACCTCAAGTTCCTTGGATAAAGTTGCTGTAAAAGAGAAGTAAGAAGCTAGAATCAAAAGGGTGATGGAAGTGGATGAAAGATTGGAAGTAAGTTGGTGTTCTTGGAAGGTTTTCTTGAAGTGTTTTTGTATGGTTTTCTTATGGTGTTTTAGTATGGTTTTTGAAGCTAGATCTTTATGGGACTTTGCTGGATTGTTATGGAGTTTAGAGAGTAAGAAAGAGTGTGTGTTTTTAGCTAGAGAATGGATGTTTAAATGAAGCAAAATGATGATCCTTGTGACCTCCTTAAAAACGTGGGAATGGGGAGACAAGAACAAAAGTTTTGTTGTATTTTTGTATAATAATTCATGCATGCATCCAAATTCCAATTACCTTGCTCTAAGGGCAGTAACATGGGTGGGTTAGGTGGTGATTTGATGTGTATTTACTATTAGTAAATACGTATAGAAGCTTGGTATGATACGAGTACAAATACTCTAGGTATACGTATAGAAATTTTGTGAAAAATGGAATGAGGATTCAAATATAGCTATCTTTTGTGAATACACTTATATGATTTTATGTATTTAAGTTCTTAAAAGTGATTAAATACATTACTTATACGATATATGTATAAACATTATAAGTCTTAAGTATTTATGTCAAATAACGTTACGTATAGTTATCGTTTTGAAAACTTAAGTTAGTAGTTTCAAAATATACTTGTAACTTATTGTTATTAATATAAAATGAGGTATTAAAACATTCATTAATCATGTTAAATATGTATATATACATATATATATACACAAACGTATAATTATCATATATTGTATAGTTCGTGATATCATCGGTCAAACTAGACGGTCAAACGTTGTGTAAAACTCTTTTCGGAAATATAAATCTCGACAATTTGGATTGCTTATCATGTTGGCAAGGTTTAATTTATGTAAATATTAATCTTATAAGTATAGAATGATCGAAAAAGTGCGGGTCGTTACATTACCTCCCCGTTAAATAAATTTCGTCCCGAAATTTTAAAATTGTACCTATTTTGCGTCATCGAGAAACAAGTGTGGATACTTTTGCTTCATCTGATCCTCTCGTTCCCAAGTAAACTCGGGACCTCTTCTAGCATTCCAACGAACCTTAACAATCGGTATATTGCTCTGTTTGAGCTGTTTAACTTCACGGTCCATGATTTCGATTGGTTCTTCGACGAATTGTAGTTTCTCGTCGACATGGATTTCTTCAAGAGGAATGGTGAGGTCTTCCTTTGCAAGACACTTCTTCAGGTTTGAGACGTGAAAGGTATTATGTACTCCAGCGAGTTGTTGCGGTAACTCGAGCCGATAAGCTACCGGTCCAATGCGTTCGATGATCTTAAACGGGCCTACGTACCTTGGGTTCAGTTTACCCCTTTTTCCAAAACGTATCACACCTTTCCAAGGTGACACCTTTAGCATAACCATGTCCCCGACCTGAAACTCTAATGGTTTCCTTCGGACATCGGCGTAGCTCTTTTGGCGACTGCGGGCTGTTTTTAATCTCTCCTTGATTTGCACTATCTTCTCAGTCATTTCATGTATGATCTCGGGACCAGTTAATTGTCGATCTCCTACTTCATTCCAACAGATAGGAGATCTACACTTCCTTCCATACAATGCTTCGAATGGCGCAGCTCCAATGCTCGCATGATAACTATTATTATACGAGAATTCTGCTAACGGTAGATATTTATCCCATCCGTTTCCAAAATCGATCACACATGCCCTGAGCATGTCTTCAAGAGTCTGAATTGTTCTTTCACTCTGCCCGTCGGTCTGCGGATGATATGCGGTACTCATATCCAAACGAGTTCCTAGTGCCTCCTGTAGTGATTGCCAAAACTTTGAGGTAAATCTACTATCACGATCGGATATAATGGAAATAGGTATTCCATGCCTTGAAACAACTTCCTTTATATACAATCGTAATAGTTTCTCCATTCTATCTGTTTCCTTTATAGACAAGAAATGTGCAGACTTGGTGAGACGATCAACAATCACCCAAATGGTGTCGTATCCCCAGGCAGTCTTTGGTAACTTCGTGATGAAATCCATGGTAATACCATCCCATTTCCATTCTGGGATTTCTGGTTGTTGAAGTAACCCTGACGGCTTCTGGTGTTCTGCTTTGACCTTAGAACAAGTTAAACACTCCCCAACATATGTTGCAACGTCGGTCTTTAAATTAGGCCACCAATATCGTGTCTTAAGATCTTGATACATCTTTCCAACTCCAGGATGTATCGAGTATCTTGTCTTATGTGCCTCGTTCAATATCAACTTCCTTAATCCACCCAACTTCGGTACCCAAATACGATTTGCAAAATATCGAATTCCATCTTCCCGTACAACGAGTTGCTTCTCATACTTCTTCATTATTTCATTCTTTATGTTTTCTTCATTAAGTGCTTCTCGTTGAACTTCTTTGATTTGTGAGTTGAGGTTCATGCGAATTTTTATATTCATTGCTCGAACTCGAATTGGTTCTCGTTCCTTTCTGCTTAAAGCATCAGCCACCACGTTCGCCTTCCCGGGATGATAACGAATTTCACAATCATAGTCGTTTATTAACTCGACCCACCTACGTTGCCTCATGTTCAATTGTTTCTGATCAAAAATATGTTGAAGGCTTTTATGATCAGTAAATACAGTGAATTTAACCCCATACAAGTAATGTCTCCACATCTTCAATGCAAACACGACTGCTCCCAGTTCTAGATCGTGCGTCGTATAATTCCGCTCGTGAATCTTCAATTGTCGGGATGCAAATGCAATTACTTTCTTTCGTTGCATAAGAACACAACCAAAACCTTGTCGCGAAGCGTCACAATATATTTCAAAATCATCGTTCCCTTCTGGTAACGATAAAATAGGCGCTGTAGTTAACTTCTTCTTTAGTATTTGAAATGCGTTCTCCTGCTCCGAGGTCCATTCATATTTCTTCCCTTTTTGCGTTAACGCTGTCAACGGCTTAGCTATTCGGGAAAAATCTTGAATAAACCTTCTATAATAACCAGCTAAACCCAAAAATTGGCGTATCTGCGTTGGTGTCTTAGGAGTCTCCCATTTTTCTATAGCTTCAGTTTTTGCTGGATCAACCTGAATTCCTTCGCTATTAACAACGTGGCCAAGAAATTGCACTTCTTTCAACCAAAAAGCACACTTAGAAAATTTAGCATATAGCTGTTCTTTTCTTAACAACTCCAATATCAACCTTAAATGCTCTTCATGCTCTTGCTCACTCTTGGAATAGATAAGAATATCATCAATGAAAACGATAACAAACTTATCTAAATACGGACTACAAACTCGATTCATGAGGTCCATGAATACAGCTGGCGCATTCGTCAATCCAAACGGCATAACCAAAAATTCGTAATGACCATAACGTGTCCGAAAAGCAGTTTTCGGAATGTCCTCTTCTTTAACGCGTAGTTGATGATAGCCCGATCTTAAGTCGATTTTCGAATAAACACATGATCCTTGCAATTGATCAAATAAGTCATCAATTCTCGGTAGTGGATATCGATTCTTGATAGTTAACTTATTTAATTCACGATAGTCTATACACATCCTAAAAGATCCATCTTTCTTCTTAACAAACAAAATTGGAGCTCCCCACGGTGAAGTACTTGGTCGTATAAATCCACGATCCAGTAATTCTTTTAACTGACTTTTAAGTTCTTTTAGTTCGGATGGTGCAAGTCTATATGGAGCACGAGCCACTGGTGCAGCTCCCGGTACTAAATCTATTTGAAATTCTACAGATCTAAATGGAGGTAATCCCGGCAATTCTTCCGGAAAAACTTCAGGAAAATCTCTTGCCACAGGCACGTCGTTGATACACTTTTCTTTCTTTTCGACCTTATTAACATGTGCTAAAATAGCGTAACATCCCTTTTCTAAACACTTCTTGGCTTTCAAACAGCTAATGAGTTTTAGCTTTGAATTACCCTTCTCTCCATAAATCATCACCGGTATTTTATCCTTACCAGGAATACGAATTGCCTTCTTGGCACAAACAACTTCCGCTCCTACTTTGGACATCCAGTCCATGCCGACTATTACATCAAAACCTCCTAATTCTACGGGTATTAAGTCGATTTTAAACGTTTCTCCGGCTAGATTTATTTCACAATCACAACAAATTTTATCGGCTTTAATTAGTTTACCATTAGCTAACTCAATCATGTACTTAGCATCTAGAGGTAATGATGAACAATTCAATTTAGTGTAAAAATTTCTACACACGTAACTTCTATCGGCGCCAGTATCAAATAAAATAGATGCTGATAAGTTATTAATGGTAAACATACCCGTAACAAGCTCCGGGTCTTCACGTGCCTCTCTAGCATTAATAACAAACGCTCTTCCACGTGCAGGTCCGCCATTCTTTTCTGGATTCGGGCACTGACTCTTATAATGACCTTGTTTTCCACATCCAAAACAAGTAACGTTAGCCAAAGCAGTTCTATTTGCGTTGGTAGCAGGAGTCTTGTTACCATTTGTAACGAGAGCCTTACAATCTTCAGCAAGATGACCCTGTCGATTGCATTTAGTGCACAACACACTACAGTAACCAAAGTGATGTTTGTGACATCGGTTGCATAAAGGACTTTGTCCTTTGTAACCAAAGCCTGAACCACTACCCGCACCTTTCGGGGTTTCTGGTTTCTTAAAAGATTGTTGTTGGTAACCTCGATCATAATTTCCGTTCCACTTTCTTTTGTTGCTCGATACCTTCACATCAGCAGTGAATGCTTTCTTATCCAAGATGACTTGATCCATTAGCTCGTTCGCCATGGTTATAGCTTCATGAATTGTTTTAGGTTTCGATGCCGTAACGTTTGCTTTGACCTTGCTGGGCAAACCACCTTTGTACATTTCAATCTTCCGTGCTTCGGTTGGAACCAATTCAGGACATAGCAAAACCAATTCCATGAATCGCTGATTGTAGTTGGTGATTTCAGTACCAACCACCTTCAAACTTCGTAACTCATCTTCTAACTTAATAACCTCATTCCTTGGACAATACTCGGTGATTATCATTGCTTTAAATTCTTCCCATGGAGTATCATAAGCTACATCTCCTCCTACCGCCTTCACATAATTCTTCCACCATGTGAGTGCACTATCTTGTAAAGTGCACGATGCAAACTTGGTCATGTCTTTTTCATCACAACCACTGATTTTGAACACAGTCTCCATCTTTTCTATCCATCGGGTTAAACCGATCGGTCCTTCCGTTCCACTGAATGATGAAGGTTTGCAAGCTTGGAAAGTTTTGTAAGTACATCCTACACGAGGATTTGGATTAACTGCAGCAGCTCTTGCAGCTTCGACCCATAACATTCTATCGTTCACTCGTTGATTGATGAGTTCCTCGAGTTCTTGTTCCGTCATTCGATTCAATCGCGCCATTTCCTAATGAAAAAAAAATAATTATTCACATGGATTATTATAGATGTAGTGTGTATTTATAGTACATTATAGCTTGTTAATAATATGAACCAGGTATTATTATAAAAGCCTTTTCTTCTTATTAGCGTTTTATAATTATATCTAGGGTAGTACCTACCCGTTAATGTTCATACTTAATAGCTTAGTACAGAACCAATTACTACAATCTAAATAATACTTAACCATGGAAAATTATTGCATTTCATACTTCGCTATTTTACATATGCTTATCTTACATCAAACTTTAAGCAAACCACACTAATAATATTATACAAAACATTATATGATTCCATGGCTTAATACGGCAGTGCATCGTTCGGTCTATTTTCTAGGGCGTTTAGTTCCAATGAATGGCCTAACGCTTATCCTAGCTGTCTGCCTACGTTTTGGCTGAGGAGCCGAAGAACTAGATGCGGGGATAGCACTAATAGGAATAGCGGGAATAGGGGTGGTAGTGTTGAGTGGAATTGGTGCCACGTCATTCTCACTAAGTTCGGGATTTGAATTTTCTAATTCATTCGCTTTTCGTTTCTTTCCTTGATCGAATTTTTCTTTCGTAATTTCTAGTATTTCTTCCTCGGGTTCACTTTCTTCTTCGGGTTCACTTTCCGATATTTCTATAGTTGGTTCATCCGGAAATTGTGAGTCTTCCCCAAAAATACCACTTTCGTCATCGGATATGTTAATGACTGAAACACAATCTGAAGGTTCTGATTCGGAGTCGCTGAATGTGATAATAAGTTTCGAGCCCGACATCTATCACATAACAACTAACCCATTAGTACTTACATAATATTTACATATAAATTTTTAACCAACAGTGATAAGCAATGGTTTTTTTTTAAAATCAGACCCGGTCAAAGTCCAGACTTTACTAATGTATCCTAACGACTTCTTGGTTAGACACACTAATGCAAACCTGGTTCGCTAAGACCAACGCTCTGATACCACATGTCATAACCCGTCCTTAACCATAAGAACGCGTTAGATAACGTATGATTTCATTGCGAGGTATTGACCTCTATATGAGACATTTTTAAAAGAAAAACTGCATATATTATACATTACAAACCACAACCATTATTTTTGTTACAAGCTTAAGACAATAAAAAGAAGATTAACGTTTAGCGATAATCTTCGACTTACAAACTTTACAAATGATGACAACAACACGGTTTCTAGCATATTTTACAATACAACATCTTGGATATGCAGTTTTATTTTTGACACAAACATGCGTACGCAAGATCCTGGTTAGATCCAACATGATGCAGCGGAAGCTTTAGAAATCACCTGAGAATAGACATGTTTTAAAAGGTCAACATAAAGTTGGTGAGATATAGGTTTAATGCCGGCAGCAATATATATATAGACCACAAGATTTCGTATATAAACAGTTTAATAAAAGTATTCTAAGTGGTTGAGCACTTGGTAACCATACTTAACATTTTCACGTCGCATATTCCCTTTAATATGAAATCTTACTACACCGTACCAAGTGTAGTCACAAAACGAAGTACTGTGCAACCGTTGAATACTGGTCGTCCAGTCCGGTTGGGGTTGTCAGGCCCGATAGATCTATCAACAGGATTCGCGTTTACAATACCGCTGTAAATAACAGTTACCAAGCTACAGGGAAGTATGCCAGTGGTACAACTCAACGTAGAATATATTTTTCAGTTACTTGTGTCCATAACGTAAAACATAAAATACATGTATTCTCATCCCGAAATACTTAGAGTTTAAAAGTGGGACTATATACTCACTCTTGTCTTGATGATATATATAATTTGACTCGGTCTTCCGGTTGATATCACGAACCTATCCATATATAATATATCAATATGTTTTCATTTTAAAACAAACGTTATATATTTATATACTTGTTATACTTTTAATACTTAGAATAATTCCTTAGTCCGTAGTTAGCATTTCTTTGTTAGTAACTCAATTTTAATGGTTCATTTTTAGATGTTTAATATACCCGCAATGAAATAAACCAAACCCCCAACGAAATAAATAAAACCCCAACGTATATGAATTGGTCGAGATTAATCTTGACCCACGGTACCGGTGTTGTCAAATGACGTATTGCGTACATAAAGTACCGGTGTTGTCAAATGACGTGTTGCGTACAAACATGGGATCTTATGATTAATCTTCTCGTGTTGCTTACGGGTGATCCTGAACCATATGAAATTGAATTGTAAGTACATATATATAAAATATCATGTTATCTTAGAAGTATGTGATTTTATGTAAATTTTTCCAATGAATCCCGAAGTCATTTAAGTCTTGGATAACCAATTTTGTTTCGGTCATAGTTTCTTCGTTACAAGTCCGTTTTCGTTGATTCAAATTGCCATCTTCTTGGATCGAGTTCTTCTATAAGACTATGAACTGTAAATACCTTGGTTTGTATTCAAAATCATACGGCATAGATGAAAGTTTAGTGAAACATATGAAGTTAAACATTTTTGTTACAACAAAATCATTTAATGACCATTTTTCCAAAAATACTTATACTTTGAAAAACCAAGTTTTACCTTGTTAAATTAACATATAAATAAGTTATGTTACATGTCTTGAAGTATTTTAAAAGTTAAGTTAGAAGGATCTATTTAGTTTGCAAACAAGTTTGAAAATATTCAAACTATGTTCTTGTTGTTAAACTTTTGTACCACAAAATAAGATAGCTATATATATATGAATTGAATAAGGTTATGAACATAGATTCTACCTCAAGTTCCTTGGATAAAGTTGCTGTAAAAGAGAAGTAAGAAGCTAGAATCAAAAGGGTGATGGAAGTGGATGAAAGATTGGAAGTAAGTTGGTGTTCTTGGAAGGTTTTCTTGAAGTGTTTTTGTATGGTTTTCTTATGGTGTTTTAGTATGGTTTTTGAAGCTAGATCTTTATGGGACTTTGCTGGATTGTTATGGAGTTTAGAGAGTAAGAAAGAGTGTGTGTTTTTAGCTAGAGAATGGATGTTTAAATGAAGCAAAATGATGATCCTTGTGACCTCCTTAAAAACGTGGGAATGGGGAGACAAGAACAAAAGTTTTGTTGTATTTTTGTATAATAATTCATGCATGCATCCAAATTCCAATTACCTTGCTCTAAGGGCAGTAACATGGGTGGGTTAGGTGGTGATTTGATGTGTATTTACTATTAGTAAATACGTATAGAAGCTTGGTATGATACGAGTACAAATACTCTAGGTATACGTATAGAAATTTTGTGAAAAATGGAATGAGGATTCAAATATAGCTATCTTTTGTGAATACACTTATATGATTTTATGTATTTAAGTTCTTAAAAGTGATTAAATACATTACTTATACGATATATGTATAAACATTATAAGTCTTAAGTATTTATGTCAAATAACGTTACGTATAGTTATCGTTTTGAAAACTTAAGTTAGTAGTTTCAAAATATACTTGTAACTTATTGTTATTAATATAAAATGAGGTATTAAAACATTCATTAATCATGTTAAATATGTATATATACATATATATATACACAAACGTATAATTATCATATATTGTATAGTTCGTGATATCATCGGTCAAACTAGACGGTCAAACGTTGTGTAAAACTCTTTTCGGAAATATAAATCTCGACAATTTGGATTGCTTATCATGTTGGCAAGGTTTAATTTATGTAAATATTAATCTTATAAGTATAGAATGATCGAAAAAGTGCGGGTCGTTACATTACCTCCCCGTTAAATAAATTTCGTCCCGAAATTTTAAAATTGTACCTATTTTGCGTCATCGAGAAACAAGTGTGGATACTTTTGCTTCATCTGATCCTCTCGTTCCCAAGTAAACTCGGGACCTCTTCTAGCATTCCAACGAACCTTAACAATCGGTATATTGCTCTGTTTGAGCTGTTTAACTTCACGGTCCATGATTTCGATTGGTTCTTCGACGAATTGTAGTTTCTCGTCGACATGGATTTCTTCAAGAGGAATGGTGAGGTCTTCCTTTGCAAGACACTTCTTCAGGTTTGAGACGTGAAAGGTATTATGTACTCCAGCGAGTTGTTGCGGTAACTCGAGCCGATAAGCTACCGGTCCAATGCGTTCGATGATCTTAAACGGGCCTACGTACCTTGGGTTCAGTTTACCCCTTTTTCCAAAACGTATCACACCTTTCCAAGGTGACACCTTTAGCATAACCATGTCCCCGACCTGAAACTCTAATGGTTTCCTTCGGACATCGGCGTAGCTCTTTTGGCGACTGCGGGCTGTTTTTAATCTCTCCTTGATTTGCACTATCTTCTCAGTCATTTCATGTATGATCTCGGGACCAGTTAATTGTCGATCTCCTACTTCATTCCAACAGATAGGAGATCTACACTTCCTTCCATACAATGCTTCGAATGGCGCAGCTCCAATGCTCGCATGATAACTATTATTATACGAGAATTCTGCTAACGGTAGATATTTATCCCATCCGTTTCCAAAATCGATCACACATGCCCTGAGCATGTCTTCAAGAGTCTGAATTGTTCTTTCACTCTGCCCGTCGGTCTGCGGATGATATGCGGTACTCATATCCAAACGAGTTCCTAGTGCCTCCTGTAGTGATTGCCAAAACTTTGAGGTAAATCTACTATCACGATCGGATATAATGGAAATAGGTATTCCATGCCTTGAAACAACTTCCTTTATATACAATCGTAATAGTTTCTCCATTCTATCTGTTTCCTTTATAGACAAGAAATGTGCAGACTTGGTGAGACGATCAACAATCACCCAAATGGTGTCGTATCCCCAGGCAGTCTTTGGTAACTTCGTGATGAAATCCATGGTAATACCATCCCATTTCCATTCTGGGATTTCTGGTTGTTGAAGTAACCCTGACGGCTTCTGGTGTTCTGCTTTGACCTTAGAACAAGTTAAACACTCCCCAACATATGTTGCAACGTCGGTCTTTAAATTAGGCCACCAATATCGTGTCTTAAGATCTTGATACATCTTTCCAACTCCAGGATGTATCGAGTATCTTGTCTTATGTGCCTCGTTCAATATCAACTTCCTTAATCCACCCAACTTCGGTACCCAAATACGATTTGCAAAATATCGAATTCCATCTTCCCGTACAACGAGTTGCTTCTCATACTTCTTCATTATTTCATTCTTTATGTTTTCTTCATTAAGTGCTTCTCGTTGAACTTCTTTGATTTGTGAGTTGAGGTTCATGCGAATTTTTATATTCATTGCTCGAACTCGAATTGGTTCTCGTTCCTTTCTGCTTAAAGCATCAGCCACCACGTTCGCCTTCCCGGGATGATAACGAATTTCACAATCATAGTCGTTTATTAACTCGACCCACCTACGTTGCCTCATGTTCAATTGTTTCTGATCAAAAATATGTTGAAGGCTTTTATGATCAGTAAATACAGTGAATTTAACCCCATACAAGTAATGTCTCCACATCTTCAATGCAAACACGACTGCTCCCAGTTCTAGATCGTGCGTCGTATAATTCCGCTCGTGAATCTTCAATTGTCGGGATGCAAATGCAATTACTTTCTTTCGTTGCATAAGAACACAACCAAAACCTTGTCGCGAAGCGTCACAATATATTTCAAAATCATCGTTCCCTTCTGGTAACGATAAAATAGGCGCTGTAGTTAACTTCTTCTTTAGTATTTGAAATGCGTTCTCCTGCTCCGAGGTCCATTCATATTTCTTCCCTTTTTGCGTTAACGCTGTCAACGGCTTAGCTATTCGGGAAAAATCTTGAATAAACCTTCTATAATAACCAGCTAAACCCAAAAATTGGCGTATCTGCGTTGGTGTCTTAGGAGTCTCCCATTTTTCTATAGCTTCAGTTTTTGCTGGATCAACCTGAATTCCTTCGCTATTAACAACGTGGCCAAGAAATTGCACTTCTTTCAACCAAAAAGCACACTTAGAAAATTTAGCATATAGCTGTTCTTTTCTTAACAACTCCAATATCAACCTTAAATGCTCTTCATGCTCTTGCTCACTCTTGGAATAGATAAGAATATCATCAATGAAAACGATAACAAACTTATCTAAATACGGACTACAAACTCGATTCATGAGGTCCATGAATACAGCTGGCGCATTCGTCAATCCAAACGGCATAACCAAAAATTCGTAATGACCATAACGTGTCCGAAAAGCAGTTTTCGGAATGTCCTCTTCTTTAACGCGTAGTTGATGATAGCCCGATCTTAAGTCGATTTTCGAATAAACACATGATCCTTGCAATTGATCAAATAAGTCATCAATTCTCGGTAGTGGATATCGATTCTTGATAGTTAACTTATTTAATTCACGATAGTCTATACACATCCTAAAAGATCCATCTTTCTTCTTAACAAACAAAATTGGAGCTCCCCACGGTGAAGTACTTGGTCGTATAAATCCACGATCCAGTAATTCTTTTAACTGACTTTTAAGTTCTTTTAGTTCGGATGGTGCAAGTCTATATGGAGCACGAGCCACTGGTGCAGCTCCCGGTACTAAATCTATTTGAAATTCTACAGATCTAAATGGAGGTAATCCCGGCAATTCTTCCGGAAAAACTTCAGGAAAATCTCTTGCCACAGGCACGTCGTTGATACACTTTTCTTTCTTTTCGACCTTATTAACATGTGCTAAAATAGCGTAACATCCCTTTTCTAAACACTTCTTGGCTTTCAAACAGCTAATGAGTTTTAGCTTTGAATTACCCTTCTCTCCATAAATCATCACCGGTATTTTATCCTTACCAGGAATACGAATTGCCTTCTTGGCACAAACAACTTCCGCTCCTACTTTGGACATCCAGTCCATGCCGACTATTACATCAAAACCTCCTAATTCTACGGGTATTAAGTCGATTTTAAACGTTTCTCCGGCTAGATTTATTTCACAATCACAACAAATTTTATCGGCTTTAATTAGTTTACCATTAGCTAACTCAATCATGTACTTAGCATCTAGAGGTAATGATGAACAATTCAATTTAGTGTAAAAATTTCTACACACGTAACTTCTATCGGCGCCAGTATCAAATAAAATAGATGCTGATAAGTTATTAATGGTAAACATACCCGTAACAAGCTCCGGGTCTTCACGTGCCTCTCTAGCATTAATAACAAACGCTCTTCCACGTGCAGGTCCGCCATTCTTTTCTGGATTCGGGCACTGACTCTTATAATGACCTTGTTTTCCACATCCAAAACAAGTAACGTTAGCCAAAGCAGTTCTATTTGCGTTGGTAGCAGGAGTCTTGTTACCATTTGTAACGAGAGCCTTACAATCTTCAGCAAGATGACCCTGTCGATTGCATTTAGTGCACAACACACTACAGTAACCAAAGTGATGTTTGTGACATCGGTTGCATAAAGGACTTTGTCCTTTGTAACCAAAGCCTGAACCACTACCCGCACCTTTCGGGGTTTCTGGTTTCTTAAAAGATTGTTGTTGGTAACCTCGATCATAATTTCCGTTCCACTTTCTTTTGTTGCTCGATACCTTCACATCAGCAGTGAATGCTTTCTTATCCAAGATGACTTGATCCATTAGCTCGTTCGCCATGGTTATAGCTTCATGAATTGTTTTAGGTTTCGATGCCGTAACGTTTGCTTTGACCTTGCTGGGCAAACCACCTTTGTACATTTCAATCTTCCGTGCTTCGGTTGGAACCAATTCAGGACATAGCAAAACCAATTCCATGAATCGCTGATTGTAGTTGGTGATTTCAGTACCAACCACCTTCAAACTTCGTAACTCATCTTCTAACTTAATAACCTCATTCCTTGGACAATACTCGGTGATTATCATTGCTTTAAATTCTTCCCATGGAGTATCATAAGCTACATCTCCTCCTACCGCCTTCACATAATTCTTCCACCATGTGAGTGCACTATCTTGTAAAGTGCACGATGCAAACTTGGTCATGTCTTTTTCATCACAACCACTGATTTTGAACACAGTCTCCATCTTTTCTATCCATCGGGTTAAACCGATCGGTCCTTCCGTTCCACTGAATGATGAAGGTTTGCAAGCTTGGAAAGTTTTGTAAGTACATCCTACACGAGGATTTGGATTAACTGCAGCAGCTCTTGCAGCTTCGACCCATAACATTCTATCGTTCACTCGTTGATTGATGAGTTCCTCGAGTTCTTGTTCCGTCATTCGATTCAATCGCGCCATTTCCTAATGAAAAAAAAATAATTATTCACATGGATTATTATAGATGTAGTGTGTATTTATAGTACATTATAGCTTGTTAATAATATGAACCAGGTATTATTATAAAAGCCTTTTCTTCTTATTAGCGTTTTATAATTATATCTAGGGTAGTACCTACCCGTTAATGTTCATACTTAATAGCTTAGTACAGAACCAATTACTACAATCTAAATAATACTTAACCATGGAAAATTATTGCATTTCATACTTCGCTATTTTACATATGCTTATCTTACATCAAACTTTAAGCAAACCACACTAATAATATTATACAAAACATTATATGATTCCATGGCTTAATACGGCAGTGCATCGTTCGGTCTATTTTCTAGGGCGTTTAGTTCCAATGAATGGCCTAACGCTTATCCTAGCTGTCTGCCTACGTTTTGGCTGAGGAGCCGAAGAACTAGATGCGGGGATAGCACTAATAGGAATAGCGGGAATAGGGGTGGTAGTGTTGAGTGGAATTGGTGCCACGTCATTCTCACTAAGTTCGGGATTTGAATTTTCTAATTCATTCGCTTTTCGTTTCTTTCCTTGATCGAATTTTTCTTTCGTAATTTCTAGTATTTCTTCCTCGGGTTCACTTTCTTCTTCGGGTTCACTTTCCGATATTTCTATAGTTGGTTCATCCGGAAATTGTGAGTCTTCCCCAAAAATACCACTTTCGTCATCGGATATGTTAATGACTGAAACACAATCTGAAGGTTCTGATTCGGAGTCGCTGAATGTGATAATAAGTTTCGAGCCCGACATCTATCACATAACAACTAACCCATTAGTACTTACATAATATTTACATATAAATTTTTAACCAACAGTGATAAGCAATGGTTTTTTTTTAAAATCAGACCCGGTCAAAGTCCAGACTTTACTAATGTATCCTAACGACTTCTTGGTTAGACACACTAATGCAAACCTGGTTCGCTAAGACCAACGCTCTGATACCACATGTCATAACCCGTCCTTAACCATAAGAACGCGTTAGATAACGTATGATTTCATTGCGAGGTATTGACCTCTATATGAGACATTTTTAAAAGAAAAACTGCATATATTATACATTACAAACCACAACCATTATTTTTGTTACAAGCTTAAGACAATAAAAAGAAGATTAACGTTTAGCGATAATCTTCGACTTACAAACTTTACAAATGATGACAACAACACGGTTTCTAGCATATTTTACAATACAACATCTTGGATATGCAGTTTTATTTTTGACACAAACATGCGTACGCAAGATCCTGGTTAGATCCAACATGATGCAGCGGAAGCTTTAGAAATCACCTGAGAATAGACATGTTTTAAAAGGTCAACATAAAGTTGGTGAGATATAGGTTTAATGCCGGCAGCAATATATATATAGACCACAAGATTTCGTATATAAACAGTTTAATAAAAGTATTCTAAGTGGTTGAGCACTTGGTAACCATACTTAACATTTTCACGTCGCATATTCCCTTTAATATGAAATCTTACTACACCGTACCAAGTGTAGTCACAAAACGAAGTACTGTGCAACCGTTGAATACTGGTCGTCCAGTCCGGTTGGGGTTGTCAGGCCCGATAGATCTATCAACAGGATTCGCGTTTACAATACCGCTGTAAATAACAGTTACCAAGCTACAGGGAAGTATGCCAGTGGTACAACTCAACGTAGAATATATTTTTCAGTTACTTGTGTCCATAACGTAAAACATAAAATACATGTATTCTCATCCCGAAATACTTAGAGTTTAAAAGTGGGACTATATACTCACTCTTGTCTTGATGATATATATAATTTGACTCGGTCTTCCGGTTGATATCACGAACCTATCCATATATAATATATCAATATGTTTTCATTTTAAAACAAACGTTATATATTTATATACTTGTTATACTTTTAATACTTAGAATAATTCCTTAGTCCGTAGTTAGCATTTCTTTGTTAGTAACTCAATTTTAATGGTTCATTTTTAGATGTTTAATATACCCGCAATGAAATAAACCAAACCCCCAACGAAATAAATAAAACCCCAACGTATATGAATTGGTCGAGATTAATCTTGACCCACGGTACCGGTGTTGTCAAATGACGTATTGCGTACATAAAGTACCGGTGTTGTCAAATGACGTGTTGCGTACAAACATGGGATCTTATGATTAATCTTCTCGTGTTGCTTACGGGTGATCCTGAACCATATGAAATTGAATTGTAAGTACATATATATAAAATATCATGTTATCTTAGAAGTATGTGATTTTATGTAAATTTTTCCAATGAATCCCGAAGTCATTTAAGTCTTGGATAACCAATTTTGTTTCGGTCATAGTTTCTTCGTTACAAGTCCGTTTTCGTTGATTCAAATTGCCATCTTCTTGGATCGAGTTCTTCTATAAGACTATGAACTGTAAATACCTTGGTTTGTATTCAAAATCATACGGCATAGATGAAAGTTTAGTGAAACATATGAAGTTAAACATTTTTGTTACAACAAAATCATTTAATGACCATTTTTCCAAAAATACTTATACTTTGAAAAACCAAGTTTTACCTTGTTAAATTAACATATAAATAAGTTATGTTACATGTCTTGAAGTATTTTAAAAGTTAAGTTAGAAGGATCTATTTAGTTTGCAAACAAGTTTGAAAATATTCAAACTATGTTCTTGTTGTTAAACTTTTGTACCACAAAATAAGATAGCTATATATATATGAATTGAATAAGGTTATGAACATAGATTCTACCTCAAGTTCCTTGGATAAAGTTGCTGTAAAAGAGAAGTAAGAAGCTAGAATCAAAAGGGTGATGGAAGTGGATGAAAGATTGGAAGTAAGTTGGTGTTCTTGGAAGGTTTTCTTGAAGTGTTTTTGTATGGTTTTCTTATGGTGTTTTAGTATGGTTTTTGAAGCTAGATCTTTATGGGACTTTGCTGGATTGTTATGGAGTTTAGAGAGTAAGAAAGAGTGTGTGTTTTTAGCTAGAGAATGGATGTTTAAATGAAGCAAAATGATGATCCTTGTGACCTCCTTAAAAACGTGGGAATGGGGAGACAAGAACAAAAGTTTTGTTGTATTTTTGTATAATAATTCATGCATGCATCCAAATTCCAATTACCTTGCTCTAAGGGCAGTAACATGGGTGGGTTAGGTGGTGATTTGATGTGTATTTACTATTAGTAAATACGTATAGAAGCTTGGTATGATACGAGTACAAATACTCTAGGTATACGTATAGAAATTTTGTGAAAAATGGAATGAGGATTCAAATATAGCTATCTTTTGTGAATACACTTATATGATTTTATGTATTTAAGTTCTTAAAAGTGATTAAATACATTACTTATACGATATATGTATAAACATTATAAGTCTTAAGTATTTATGTCAAATAACGTTACGTATAGTTATCGTTTTGAAAACTTAAGTTAGTAGTTTCAAAATATACTTGTAACTTATTGTTATTAATATAAAATGAGGTATTAAAACATTCATTAATCATGTTAAATATGTATATATACATATATATATACACAAACGTATAATTATCATATATTGTATAGTTCGTGATATCATCGGTCAAACTAGACGGTCAAACGTTGTGTAAAACTCTTTTCGGAAATATAAATCTCGACAATTTGGATTGCTTATCATGTTGGCAAGGTTTAATTTATGTAAATATTAATCTTATAAGTATAGAATGATCGAAAAAGTGCGGGTCGTTACAGATTTCATATTGAATGCGAATATATGAGAATGTAGTTTCATTTTGATGATAATTAATAGCAGCAAAACACATATTTGAAGTCACTACATTCCCCACAAAATCTGAAAAAATTTTGTAGAGAATTTTCCGAAAAATTTTCAATTGCAAATTAGGTTCATTTTCGCAAGATAACTAAAAACCGGCGCTACGAGCAGGACTTCCTTAAGGCTTTCCCCCATTCGAAGCAGTTTAGATTCCAAAAATGACTTTTTATTATTTTTAAAGGTGAATTTTGCACTTTTAGATCCTAGGATAAGTAATACCTTCACATGTGAACTGTTGTGTCTGTTTAATTACCACTATGATATTTGTTTTAATTTAATATTGTATTTAGGTACATCGAGAATCATGTTGGGGTACTATCTCACCACTAGCTACAAAACGCTACTGCTTTTATAACGTCTTGGTTTTATTGTTCGAGTATTTTTAGTCGCTTTTTTTATTTTTCTAGATTCATAAGTTTATTTTTGTTTTTGTTTCTAATTCGCATATTGAATGCGAATAAATGAGAGTATACTTCGTTTTGATGATAATTAATGGCCGCAAAACACATATTTGAAGTCACTATAATCCCCACAAAATAGGGCAAAATTCGGTGGAGAATTTTCAGGAAATTTTTCAATTGCAGATTAGGTCTATTTTCTCAAGATAACTATAACAGCGTTACGAGCAAGACTTCCTTAATACTTTCTCTCGTTCGAACCGGTTTAGATTCCGAAATGACATTTTACTATTTTTAAAGGTGAATTTTGCACTTTTAGATCTTAGGATAAGTAATACCTTCACATGTGAACTGTTGTGCTTGTTTAAATACCACTATGATACTTGTTTTTATTTAATATTGTATTTGGGTACATCGAGAATCGTGTTGGGGCTCCAATCTCACCACTAGCTACAAAACGTTACTGCTTTTATAACGTCTTGGTTTTATTGTTCGAGTATTTTTAGCTGCTTTTTTATTTTTTTAGATTCATAACCTTATTTTTGTTTTTGTTTCTAAATTTCATATTGAATGCGAAAAAATGAGTGTGTAGTTTCGTTTTGAAGATTATTCTTGGCCACAAAACACATATTTGAAGTCACTACAATCCCCACAAAATCGGCCAAAATTTTGTAGAGAATCATCCGGAAATTTTTCAATTGTAGATTAGGCCCATTTTTGCAAGATAACTAGAATGGCGTTACGAGCAAGATTTCCTTAAGACTTTCCCCCGTTCGAAGCAGTTTAGATTTCGAAAATGATATTTTACTATTTTTAAAGGGAATTTTGCACTTTTAGATCTTAGGATATGTAATACCTTCACATGTGAACTGTTGTGCCTGTTTAAATACCACTATGATACTTGTTTTTATTTAATATTGTATTTAGGTACATCGAGAATCATGTTGGGCCTACTATCTCACCACTAGCTACAAAACGTTACTGCTTTTATAACGTCTTGATTTTATTGTTCGAGTATTTTTAGTTGTTTTTTTATTTCTCTAGATTCATAACCATATTTTTATTTTTGTTTCTAAATTCATATTGAATGCAAATATATGAGAGTGTAGTTTCGTTTTGATGATAATTAATGGCCGCAAAACACAGATTTTAAGTCACTACATTCCCCAAAAAATCGGGCAAAATTTTGTGAAGAATTTTTCGGAAAATTTTCAATTGCAGATTAGGCCTATTTTCGCAAGATAACTAGAAAACAGCGCTAAGAGCAAGACTTCCTTAAGGCTTCCCCCGTTCAAAGCAGTTTAGATGTCGAAAATGACATTTTACTATTTTTAAAGGTGAATTTTGCACTTTTTTAAATTTTAGGATAAGTAATACCTTCACAAGTGAACTGCTGTGACTGTTTAAATACTACTGTGATACTTGTTTTTATTTAATATTGTATTTGGGTACATCGAGAATCATGTTGGAGCTACATTCTCACTACTAGGTACAAAACGTTACTGCTTTTATAACGTCTTGGTTTTATTGTTCGAGTACTTTTAGCCGCTTTTTTATTTATCTAGATTCATAACCTTATTTTTGTTTTTGTTTCTAAATTTCATATTGAATGCGAATAAATGAGTGTGTAGTTTCGTTTTGATGATAACAAGATTGAATGTACGCGCTACGCGGCTAAATATTATTGATAAAAATTAGACAAATATAAGGGTTGGCAAAAAATTAAACAGTTCAAAATTAACCTTCAGATGTTATAGTCATTCATTAGAAGTGACATATACATCGGAAATCGTTTACCACAATTTACATCATCAATAACCTAAGTACATAAAAAATTTAAATTGCAATTGTATCTCTTCTGAAACATAATCAACATAAAGTCAAATTACAACACTCTAATGTCCATCATCTTTTACTTATAAAAAACGCCAAATTAGATCATGATACAACACGTCAGATTGATAGCTATTATGTTATTGCCTCCGAACTGAATGTCCTCATTCCTGCTTTTTCTTTGCTGTTGCGTCCCCAATTCTGGGAATGTAATAGCTCTACCAAAACATATCAAGCTTTCAAAATTGGTTATAGATGACCCTAGCCAAATGTTGTATACGTTGAGGCTCACGGTTGAAGATGACAGCTGTTTAGCTGGTTCAAATCCAATGCCCTTGTTTACTCCACTCACAACTACACACCTAAAAGCACCTTAAATATCAAATTCGTTGCAATTGATAAATTTATTGCATAAAAATACAATTCAAAAAATAAACTAAACTATATTTGTATATCCATAAAAGTCAATTAAAGTTTTTATACATCCATAAAAACAAAGGGATCGATAAGAATTGAAAATTAGGACTGCCCGAGTACAAAAATATAGAAGACAACCATTTTTCACGGTGACCACCGCAAACTTGAAACCAAATCCAGCTTCATACGTAGGCTTTAGAATGGCAGGTAACAATTAAAGGCAACATAATCATGCTTAACATAATAACAGTCATGGTTGTAAAACTCGGCCAACTCGGCCGAGTAATCGGCGATTACTCAGTTGGAAGAACAAAACGAGTAATCGGTGTCTAACTCGTCCAATTACTCGGTCAACGCCGGTCAAACGGTGGTCAACGGCGTCGGAAAACTAAGATCTTGCCTGAAACGTGAAAAAGGAAGGAAAACAGGAGGCGACTGCGGATTTGTATGGTTTCAAAACCGGAGAATCGTTGTTTCCCATCGGAATCTTCGAACTCCGGATTTGTGTTGTTAACGTCGATCTGAACGATTCCAGTAGCTCGTGTCGATCTGAATGATTTGAAACCAGACCCTTGTAGATCTGAACGATTTAAAAACCAAATGAAACTTGTTTATCTTCTTTCTTTTTAAGGGAGGAGAGAGAGATAGACTTGCTTTTAAATCCAGAAACTTAAAAGAGAAATGGAGCGTGTATCTATCTCTCTTCACATCCAGGAGGAGTATATTATTATTTTTAATTTACATTTAAACCCCTTAAACTTTAGTTGTTATAGATTTCAATACTTCAAGAGTTCAAGTTCAGTTTTTCTTTCAATTTCATTATCAAATAAATACAACTCTAACCCTTTCAATTAAAAAAATAATTTAGATGTAACTAAACTTTATATATTTAACATATATATTTATAAAATACTTGGTTATAGCTAATATATATATTATATATCTATAATATATTAAAAATATTTATTTATATTAGAAAAGTCAATAAAAGTCAACATCCGAGTACTCCTCCGAGTTCTCCCCGAGTCGCCGATTACTCCTCAAAAACCTCCGACCGAGTACTCCTCGGGTTTTACAACCTTGATAACAGTCTATTAATAATAACAGTGGATATAGAAAAAATTTATCTTGTAATTCGGATAAAGAGAATTAAAACAGAAGAGAACTAAACCCAAACATTACCTCAAAACAAAACAGAAGATCAAAGGCCTCGAGAATCGTAGTTACACCAGCAAATACACAAACTAACAGCAAAAGAACCAATAGATTGCAGCTTCTATGTATTAATAGATAACAAACAAATGAGTATTTGTTAACAGTGTAACGGTAAAAAAAACCTAAAAGTAAAGAAAACTTGAAAAGCTTACCATTCTTGCAAGTTTATCGACTTAAAAGCTGATTACCACTTTGTAGCAACAAAGTCAGGCCATCCCATGTGTAAGGAATTTAATCACAACTGAGTGACCTACCAAAATGAAACAACGTTGCATGACCCTGGTGCGTCGATATCCCGAGGAACAATAGATGTATTTACTACAGCTTATAATTTCTTCTTCAATTAGAATCTTTATGCCAATGAAAATTGTCACCAACAAATAATCACATGTCACACAGCAAGTTTAAGATAGAAAGTAATAAAGGTTTGGTTCATAAGAACTGCAATGTCATATTCAACACATAATCGCAAGTAAGTAATCAGACTGTATGTAAAATTACTATAATACCCTTCAATATCAACAGAAATAAGGCTATGTTTGCAACCATATCTAAATTATGAGAACATAACTGTTTACTTGATGTAAGAAAGCATGATTCGGTTAACGAATTGTACCTTTGGTGGTCAAAATGCAGGAAATGTTGCCCCAATGAAAAAACCGAAAAGAATACCAACTTTAATAGTTGCAATAAACCTTGTACAGTCGCTTGGTTTCCTGAAATTTACATCATTCCAAAAAAAAAAAAACCATAACCATAGATAATTATAAAAAATACTAATACTTTAACCATCAAGGATCATACAGACCTTTTAGTTAAGTTCCCCTTTCTTTTACTTTCTTCAAAATTCATGCTAACAAAAACAGATTAAGCTGCAAGGCAGCACCTTTGCATTCTTCAGTGAAACCTGAACTAATGAAAAACAAATTATCAAGAAAAACATTCTTCATCAACAACCGTTATGTTAAAACTGAAACAAAGAAAAATGCTTTTCTAAAAATAAATTTAATAGAAAGTCCCAGTGTCTTAAAAATGAAATGATTAGCCTACACTGTTCGTATGTATATAGTTTACTAAACAATTATCCTTCGGATAACCAGTAGATGTAAGTCTTAGACAACAAAACACCAATCAAAGAAACAACATATGATCATTGCCTTGTTTGATCTTCTAAGTGTTCATGAGCAACATTATAAATGAAAGAAGATAATAACGGGTCGGGCTCTGTGTTGACAGATGACAGAATTGAAAACGACAAACCTCCTAACAGAGAATGTAAGTTAAGAGTTGAGTTTGATCCACCTCTTCGAAATCTCCTCTTACGTTGAACGTGATATATTTAGTCAAGAAATAGCAATAATCCAAAGAAAAAAGACATCATAACATCGATGAGAACCATAAAATGGACCAATAAAATAAAATGATTTAACAGCCAAAATAAAGAGAACCTAACTGAATTAAAAAGGATATCTTTAGAAGAATTCCATGCTGCATGGTCATATGACTGACCAAACTGGTTCCAACCCGTTTTGCACATATTAGCCATACCTACACTTGCGCATAAAATATTTATAATCCTTGAAAATGTTACGTCTTGTTTCATCGTCAGATACTTGTTATTAGAAAGAAAATCCAAATACAGTAGCACAATATTTTACTAAACAAAGATAATCTAATGGCCAGTGCACATAAGGTTTTTTTTTTTTTTTTTTTTTTTTTTTTTTTTTTTTTTTTAAATCAGCTAGCAAACAAAGAATTATTTCACAATTAAGAACTTGATGTTCAAAATTGTGAATGTAAATGTAAGGGTTAATTTTTCAACATTAAAACTTGAGTACTTGACATAAAGATGTTACCTTTTCATAAATAACTGTTCATCCAATTCTATTATTGCAAGACATTGAACATCTAATACTATTATTATATTTAATATTTAATTGAATTGAATGAAGAGTCCTATTCATTCCAATATCGAACTTTTCATGCTCTTATATTACCATTTTCTAACATTTGCACAAATGAAATGAGACGTTTATTAAGTGATGTGATAAGGAAAAAGTCAAAAACAATACCTCATTCTTTGCTTGAACCGTATGCTCGTCATCGATATGACAACAAAGACCACAATGTCAAAATCCTCTGCACAAAATGGGCACAACTACTCACGTCTCGTCTCATCACCATCAGTCTCTTCGACAAAATGAAACGCGTCTGCTACGAACATGAATGTGAGATTCAAAACTACATCAACAGCCATCAAAATGATCAAAAAATTCAAGTGGGCACTGGGCACATAAAGTCATAAACGTTCTACTACAAATTATCAAGAAACGTTGTGACTTAAAGAACAACATATTTATGTAAGTATACGAGTACATATACAGTTATACACTAATCATAATCTAACCCAATTAGCACAATTAAAAATCCAAACTTTTACACACCCAAGAAGTACAATAAAAAATATTCAATACCATTTCTTTAGTGAAATTACACTGGACAGATAAACCTACCACATTAGATGAATTAATACTAACGAATTGGATTATTACACAGTTTGAAACCCTAAATCAATTTTAGAATTAATTAATTAAATTGAAATGAACTGCATACCTGATCGAGATTGATAACGACGTGAAGAAGAATTGGTGGTAGAGAGACGAGTCCATGAATTAGGGTCCATCTGTGTATAATTGGAACAGGTCGTCGACCTCCATACTCGCGTTCAATGTTAATATAAAGCGCAACGCTAAACAACTACTGTACTAAACGATCCTTTAAAGGAAATTCAATGAAATAAATAAAAAGGGGTTAAAGGATAGGTTATCTGTCTAAAATGACATGATCCTTTTAGTATCAAAGCTTAGAACATAACACCGTGCGATCATTGCGAACAAAATCATCACCTACAAAAAATCAAACAAACACTATCTTATGTTAAAAATAAATCAAACAAATAGATATAAGAAGAGGTGCACACCATATTTCTTGTATTTCTTGTTTATGAATTTCTTGTATCTCTTCACACCCATTTTCCTGTCTAATTTCATCACAATTATTAAGTCAAAATCAAAGCAATTAACACGAATCATAACCCTAATTACACATATACTGTTAAAAACCTACATTAACTATTCCTGCTAGAATTACAAACAACTGTCAGCAAATCCAGAATGTAGAAGGAAAACTAAGTATAAAGACTGCTTGTCAGCATACAATTTTTTTAAAAAAAAAAAAAAAAGATATACAAACTCATAACCCTAAAATTCATAAACAGTAAACTCAATAAATTCTTAACCTAAAATTAATATTGAAATATGTTTATTTGGATCTGTAGATGTCGAAGATATCACTTTATGTGTACACAAATATAATTTTATTTCATTTTATTTTTTATTTATAACAAAGTCATACAATTTATCTCACATCAACAACATATTTGGTCCCAAAATATATGTATATGTAAAAAACGATTTTAATCCAGAACTTAATTTCAAAATATTCAAATGAAAAGTGAGAGTAATAAACCTTATAAGATTGTGTGCAAAACAGTAATAAAGAATCAATCGATCCGGAATCTAATTTCAACGAATTGAAATGTTAAATCATAAAAAGAGAGTAATATATAGTACCTGATAAGATTGCTAAGATGATCCTTGAGAATGGTAGGCCAATAAGGACCCAACGCTGCAGTGCCTTCAACCACAAACACCACTTGTTTCTTCTCCAAATCAGCCATATTTGATTGCTTTCCTTCTGCTCAAAATCCAAAACTAAATGATTAAATTTAATAATCGGTTTATCTAATCTAATTACCAGAATAAGAAAAATAAAAAAAAATCACACCTGAGCGATTTTCTTGATCGATGATATGCTTAGGGTAAGCCCTTAAAATCAGCTGTTTTGGAGAGGATACGCTTATGAAGAAATATTTTCTAGATCGAGTGAGAAACAAGTGAGAGGTCAGATCATATTTTTAGGTTTATGTTGAGAATGAGAGAGCTTTTAGGGTTAGCGGGAGAGGAGACAGAGAAAAGGATCAGAGGAGATGGTGAAGATCAGAGGATATGGCTTTTTGTTTACCCTAGCACGCGACGTTTTTTTATTTTGTGTGGTGGAGAGTTGCCAAATCGTGTGAAATTATGTGAGGGAAGATGCAACGCGGATCAATAGGGTTGCGAAATTTAGTTCGCTAATAAAAGATTGGTAATTAATGGTCACAAAACACATATTGAAGTCACTACAATTCTCATAAAATCGGGCAAATTTTGTGGAGAATTTTTCGGAAATTTTTCAATTGCAGATTAAGCCAATTTTCGAAAGATATTAGAACGGTGTTATGAGCAAGATTTCCTTAAGACTTTCCCCCGTTTGAAGCAAGTTAGATTCTGAAAATGACATTTTACTATTTTTAAAAGGTGAATTTTGCACTTTTAAATCTTAGGATAAGTAATACCTTCACATGTGAACTGTTGTGCCTATTTAAATACCACTATGATACTTGTTTTTATTTAATATTATATTTAGGTACATCGAGAATCATGTTGGGCCTTATATCTCACCACTAGCTACAAAACATTACTGCTTTTATAACGTCTTGGTTTTATTGTTCGTGTATTTATAATTGCTTTTTTATTTCTCTAGATTCATAACCTTATTTTTGTTTTTGTTTCTAAATTTCATATTGAATGCGAATATATGAGAGTGTAGTTTCGTTTTGATGATAACTAATAGCCGCAAAACACATATTTTAAGTCACTACATTCCCAAAAAAATGGGCAAAATTTTGTGAAGAATTTTTCAAAAAAATTTTAATTGCAGATTAGGCCCATTTTTGCAAGATAACTAGAAAACAGAGATACGAGCAAGACTTCATAAGGCTTTCCCCCGTTCGAAGCAGTTTAGATGACGAAAATGACATTTTACTATTTTTAAAGGGGAATTTTGCACCTTTAGATCTTAGGATATGTAATACCTTCACATGTGAACTGTTGTGCCTATTTAAATACCACTATGATACTTGTTTTTATTTAATATTATATTTAGGTACATCGAGAATCATGTTGGGGCTACAATCTCACCACTAGCTACAAAACGTTCCTGCTTTTATAACGTCTTAGTTTTATTGTTCGAGTATTTTTAGCAGGTTTTTTTATTTCTCTAATATTCTAAACCTTATTTTTGTTTTTGTTTTTAGATTTCATATTGAATGCGAATATATGAGAATGTAGTTTCGTTTTGATGATAATTAATAGCCGCAAAACACATATTTGAAGTCACTATATTCCCCACAAAATCGAGCAAAATTTTGTGAAGAATTTTTCGAAAAATTTTAAATTGCATATTAGGCCCATTTTCGCAAGATAACTAAAAAACGGTGCTACAAGCAAGACTTCCTTATGGCTTTCTCCCGTTCGAAGCAGTTTAAATTCCAAAAATGACATTTTATTATTTTTAAAGGTGAATTTTGCACTTTTAAATCTTAGGATAAGTAATACCTTCACATGTGAACTGTTGTGTCTGTTTAAATACCACTATGATATTTGTTTTAATTTAATATTGTATTTAGGTACATCGAGAATCATGTTGGGCCTACTATCTCACCACTAGCTACAAAATATTACTGCTTTTTATAACGTCTTGGTTTTATTGTTCGAGTCTTTATAATCGCTTTTTTATTTCTATAGATTCATAACCTTATTTTTGTTTTTGTTTCTAAATTTTCTATTGAATGCGAATATATGAGAGTGTAGTTTCGTTTTAATGATAACTAATAGCCTCAAAACACATATTTTAAGTCACTACATTCCCTAAAAAATCGGGCAAAATTTTGTGAAGAATTTTTCAAAAAATTTTCAATTGCAGATTAGGCCCATTTTTACAAGATAACTAAAAAACAGTGCTACGAGTAAGACTTCCTTAAGGCTTTTCCCCGTTCGAAGTAGTTTAGATGTCGAAAATTACATTTTACTATTTTTAAAGGTGAATTTTGCACTTTTAGATCTTAGTATATGTAATACCTTCACATGTGAACTGTTGTGCCTGTTTAAATACTACTATGATACTTGTTTTTATTTAATATTGTATTTAGGTGCATCGAGAATCATGTTGGGATTACAATCTCACCACTAGCTACAAAACGTTGCTGCTTTTATAGCGTCTTGGTTTTATTGTTCGAGTATTTTTAGCCGGTTTTTTTATTTCTCTAATATCCTTAACCTTATTTTTATTTTTGTTTTTAGATTTCATATTGAATGCGAATATATGAGAATGTAGTTTCATTTTGATGATAATTAATGGCCGCAAAACACATATTTGAAGTCACTACATTTCCCACAAAATCGGGAAAAATTTTGTTGAAAATTTTTCAAAAAAATTTTAACTGCAGATTAGACCCATTTTCGCAAGATAACTAAAAAACGACACTACGAGCAAGACCTCCTTAAGGCTTTCCCCCGTTCGAAGAAGTTTAGATTCCGAAAATGACATTTTATTATTTTTAAAGGTGAATTTCGCACTTTTAGATCTTAGGATAAGTAATACATTCACATGTGAACTGTTGTGTCTGTTTAATTACCACTATGAAATTTGTTTTAATTTAATATAGTATTTAGGTACATCGAGAATCATGTTGGGGTACTATCTCACCACTAGCTACAAAACGTTG